>NW_006939922.1:0-1460 GCF_000298275.1 Orycteropus afer afer | reverse complement strand
CTCCTCGGAAGGAAGGTTGGGCAATCCTACTTCCATAGTGATACTGCCTTGGAAACCCAAGGAGGGGTCACTATGAGTCGGGGCCGACTTGATGGCACATAACAACAACAACATTATCATCAAGACATTGAAGTGTTATTATATTAATTTTTTAATTTTCTGTTGGTTAGCTTCAACCTGATATTTTGTTCTGTTTTATTTTAATATATCCAAGCAACAGGGAAGGTATGTAACTCTTGTCACTAGCTTGGAAGCATTGAGGTACATACTATCTACCTTTGGATGGATTTGCTGGTGGGTGGGAATGTGGGCACAAATTTCTGATCACTAATTTTGCAGAGCCATGGAGAACAGGTTGGGAGGGCAATGACTGCCATCTGACATTATCTCAGAAGTGATGGAGTGAGAGGTCATACTCATCCAATGGGTGAGGCAACAGGCATGGTGGGTATGGCTGGGTAGGGTCACTGGATCCCAACTGCTGGCAAAAGATAGAAAGGAAAAATGGTGGGAGAGGAAGAAAGAAAGAAAATTTAAAAAAAAGGGGGGGGGGAGGGATGAGAGTTGAAACCTAAGAAGAAAGAAAGAAAAGAAAAAGTAAAGAGAAAAAGAAGAAAAACAAGACAAATGTGAGACAGTACTAGAATCAGTGCTAGTTGCCAAAAAACAATTGCAGCAGAAATGTGACATTTGCTCTGCAGGAGCACACACCATTGAGTAAAGAAAGTCAAGGGCAACACTACTGAACACAGACGTGGTAGTGGGTGAGACACTTACACAACTGCATCATAAAAAAGAAAAAAAAAAAGGATGGGGAAGAGGGAGGAAAAACAATAAAGAAAAATAAAACAAAAGGGTGTGGGAAGAACTGAGAGGAAGGGAAAAAAGAAAGGGGAAAAAAAAAAAAAAAAAAAAAACGTAGTTCAAATGTTAGCCACCAAACACAGCCATAGTAAAATGCTTTAGGCACTGTGCTACCAGAGACCCACCAGCCACTCCTCAGAAGGAAGGTTGGGCAATCCTACTTCCATAGTGATACTGCCTCGGAAACCCAAGGAGAGGTAGCTATGAGTCAGGGCTGACTCGACGGCACATAACAACGATAACATATTATGAAAGGAATAATTAAATGGTATTTGAATTATAAATTAAAAATTATAAATTCATAATACTGGCAAGATGGTGGACTAGGCAGAATGACTGCACAGACCCTCTTCAACAAAGAAAAGGAAAACCAATTAACACAGATACAGAAGATAATCTTGGACCCTTGAGCCTTGAAGGGAAGGATATAAAAGTGGACTAAACTGAAATGAAAAATTAGAAATGATACAAAATATACAGATAGAAATCCAGAAGATTAACACTAAATTGTCAAAAACAGGTAACACATTGAAAGAGCAAAGGAGTAGAATTGAATCAATGGAAGACAGAATTAATGAGATTGAAGACAAATACCT
>NW_006939921.1:0-1443 GCF_000298275.1 Orycteropus afer afer | reverse complement strand
CTACGTGTCATTGGAATTCCAGAACAGGAAGAGAAAAATAAAACCACTGAGAAAATTGTCCAAGATTTGCTGGAGGAGAACTTCCCTGCTATGATGAAAGAGGAGAATATATCCATTCAGGAAGTCCAACGAACCCCAAACAGGATAGACTCCAAAAGAAAATCACCGAGACATATCATCATCAAACTCACCAAAATCAAAGACAAAGACAGAATACTGAAAGCAGTATGGGAAACACAAAAAGTTACCTACAAAGGACAGCCAGTAAGAATAAGCTCTGATTTTTCAGCAGAGACCACGCAAGCAAGAAGGCAATGGGATGGTATATATAAAACCCTGAAAGAGAAAAAATTTCAACCAAGAATTATACACCTGGCAAAATTGTCCCTCAAATATGATGGTGAAATTAGGAGATTTCTAGATAAGCAGAAAATAAGGGAATTTGTTTAAACCAGACCAACCTTACAAGAGATGCTAAAGTGAGTCCTGTGAACAGAGAACCAAAAATAGCAAATAACAACTGACCATTAATACACAATATGACACAATCCAGAAACCACAGCTATGGACATATCAAAGTAAAACGAGCTTACAGGATTATCAACAGAGAACCAGAGACATCAATTGGCAAGTGAGGACAGCTATAAACAAGAAGAGGGAAAAGACTCTGTAGTTACAAAACTTCTAAATGGTGAGGAAGTTAAGAGAGTTGCAAGATAGAACGGACTGTTCTAAACTCAGGGAGAAAATTATAAATCATAGGGTAACCTCAAGGAAAAATGATATATTTCATATCACAATAAAAAAGAGGACAAGCACAAATACTCATCAAATACTAAAACAACAGCAACAAAGGAAATGATAATAGAATTCATAAACGAAATGAGCTCAGCACAGAAAATTATATGGAACAAAGAAACCAGGGACACCATCAAAAAAACACATACCAAAATGACAGCAACCAATTCATACTTGTCAATAATTACACTGAATGTTAATGGATTAAATGTACCACTCAAGAGACGGAGAGATGCAGATTGGATAAGAAAACAAAACCCATCAATATGCTGCCTACAAGAGACACACCTTAGAGATAAAGAAAAAAATAGACTAAAAATCAAAGATTGGTAAAAGATGTATCAAGCAAATGGCAACTGTAAGAGAGCATGAGTGGCAATATTAATTTCTGATCAAATTGACTTTAAGACAAAAACCACCATATGAGACAAAGAAGGACATCACATAATGATTAAAGGATCAATTGAACATGAAGATATAACCATAATAAATATCTATGGACCCAATGAAAGAGACCCAAAATACATAAATCAGTCTTTAAAAGAGTTGAAAAGCCAAATAGATGACTCCACAGTCATAGTGGGAGACTTTAATACACCTCTTTCTTTGAAAGATAGAACAACTGGAAAGAAACTCAACAAAGAT
>NW_006939920.1:0-1497 GCF_000298275.1 Orycteropus afer afer | reverse complement strand
GTAAGTGAGAAGGCAATGGAATGGTATATATAAAATCCTAAAAGAGAAAAATTTCTAACCAAGAGTTTTATACCCAGCAAAAACGTCTTTCAAATATGATGGCGAAATTGGGAGAGTTCCAGATAAGTAGAAAGTCAGTGAATTTTTTAAAGCCAGACCAACCTTACAAGAGATACAAAAGGGAGTCTTTGAACAGAGAACCAATAATAGCAAACAACAACAAACCATTAATACACAAGATGACATAAAACAGAAACCAACAGTTATAGAAGTATTCAAAGTAATATAAGCTTACAAGATTGTAAACAGGGAACCAGAGACATCAACTGGCAAATGAAGATGACTACAAACCAAAAGGTAGGGGGAAATAGTGTAGTTACAGAATTTCTAAATGATGGAGATGTAAAGATAATTGCAAGATGGAAATGACTGTTCTAAATTTGGGGAGAAAATTATAAATCAAAGGGTAATCTTAAAGAAAAATATTAAACATTCATATCACAATAAAAAAGAGGACAAACACTAATATTTAGCAAATACTAAAACAATATCAGCAAAGGAAATGAAAACACAATCAATAAACACACAGAAAATTATATGGAACAAAGAAATCAGGGACACTATGAAAAAATACATAACAAAATGACAGCAACCAGTTCACACTTGTTTATAATTATACTGAATGCATTTAATGCATCACTCAAGAGGTGGAGAGTTGCAGACTGGATAAGAAAACATAACCTATCAATATGCTGTCTACAAGAGACACACCTTAGAGACAAAGACAAAAATAGACTAAATATAAAAGCTTGGAAAAAGATGTACCAAACAAATGGCAATCATAAAAGAGCAGGAGTAGCAATATTAATTTCTGAACAAATTGACTTTAAGACAAAAGCCACCCTAAGAGACAAGGAAGGATATAATATAATGATTAAAGGGTAAATTGAATAAGAAGATATAACCATAATAAATATCTGTGAAACCAACAAAAAAGCCCCAAAATACATAAATCAGAATTTAACAGAACTGAAAAGGCAAATCAAAGACTCCAGGGTCATGGTAGGAGATTTTAATACACCACTTTCAATGAAAGATAGAACAACTGGAAAGAAACTCAACAAAGATGCAGAAGAGTTAAACAATACAATCTACCAACTTGACCTTATAGACATCTACAAAGCACTTAGCCCAACAACAGCACAATATACATTCTTTTCTAATACACATGGAACATTCTCCATGATAGACCATATATTCGGCCATAAAGTAAGCCATAATAAATTGAAAAACATTGAAATACTGCAAAGTATCTTCTCAGATCATTATGTTATCAAATTAGAAATAAACATAAGAAGATCAATGGAAAAAGAAAAAAAAAAAAAAATGTGGAACCGAACAACACCTGCCTTAAGAATGACTGGGTAATAGAAGAAATAAAAAATGAAATTAAAAATTACTTGAATTAAATAAGAATGAAAACACTCATATCAAAAT
>NW_006939919.1:0-1439 GCF_000298275.1 Orycteropus afer afer | reverse complement strand
GGGCCGACTCGACGGCACATAACAACAACAACAACAATGAAATGGGGAGCGTACCCAAGAACATGTACAGGGTTGGCAGACAATGGTCCTATAACTTTATGTTATGATCTGAATTCCCAGGTGTATAGTAGAGCTGACAAGGGGCAAGGTTGTAGTCACTGCTTGGTCACAGCCAACTACCCAGAGGGACCAAGTAGTTGAACCTGTGGGCTTGGGACCATAGTCACAGAGGATATCAAGTTCAATTGGGATAACATACTATACAAAACATTGTTCCACCTCCTACTGTGGTGAGTAGCGACTGGGATCTTAAAAGCTTGCAAGCTGCCATCTAGATGCAACGATGGGTCTCTCCTCGTCCAGAGCCAAGAAGAATGAAGAAAACCAAAATTCATGGAAACAATTACTCTTAGCGACTGGTACACCATCCGATCTGCAGCCTACACAACTATGAGATGAGAAGAACTAGATGGTGCCTGGCTACTACTGTCATCCACTTGGAAGGGGATCTATGTAGGAGATTGTGGATAGAGAGGGAGAACAATGTGGAACAAAATTCAAAATCATTTGGAAAAAAATAAAAGGGGAGGGGGGAACCAGGTTTGCTGGTCTGATAGAGCCTGGTGGAACCCCTGGACTATGGCTCCTAGCTGCCCTTCAGGTCTGGAATTGAACCCATGCCTGTGGCTTCCAGCCAAACAACAGATAGGCATATGAGTGGAACATTTCCCTGAGGTAGATACACTCCTTGGGAGAACAATCATGGGAGAAAGAAGGGCTGCTTATGCACAGGGAGACAGCTCAGGGGGCAGGAGTGTATGGAGGGATGGAACCAGGGAAGAGGTAACTATGGGGAGGAAGTGGGAGGGGAGCTGTTGCATTGGGGTAAACTGTGGTCAATGAAATGAGACAAAGTATATGTGAATTGCTGTATGGAAAGTGTATTTCCTCTGTAAATTTGCACCCAAATCACAATTAAAAAGAGAAAGAAAGAAAATGTTTCAATGAGCAATTATGAACATGGTTGAAACAAAGAAAAAAGCTTCAGCAAAGAAATACAATATATAAAGAACCAAATGGAAATTTTAGAACTGAAAAATATAATACAAAATTAAAAGTTCAGCATGTGGGCTCAACCACGGAGTGATGGGTAGAGAGGCATCAATAAAAATAGAAGTACCCACTGTGAACAACAGAGAAGGCAGACATCGGGAAAAAAAGAACAGGGCTTCAAGGACTGGTAGAATTATCAAAGGTCTCACGTTCATGTCACTGGACTTCCAAAGGAGGAGAAAAAGGGTACGGCAGAAACAGTGCTAGAAGAAACAATGGCGAAGTATGTTCCAAATTTGGCAAAATACATACATACAGATTTAAGGTCTGGTAGCGTAGTGCCTAAGGCATCTGACTGCTCACCAGAAGGCTGGCGGTTCAAACCC
>NW_006939918.1:0-1498 GCF_000298275.1 Orycteropus afer afer | reverse complement strand
AGTCATTGGTCTTGCAAAATTCTACCATACGAGTTCCAGCATTATTTCTGTCACCAAGGCCAAATTTTCCAACTACCGGTGATTCTTCCTTGTTTCCAACTTTTGCATTCCAGTCACCAGTGATAATTAACACACCAACTATAGGCAACCAAGACTGTTGAAAACACCTTCTCTGCATAGCCTTGTCTTTGAAACCTCATGATTTTGTGCTGATCAAGCTTTCTTTGACTTTTATAAAGCAAAATTTTTACCTAGCTAGGTAGAGATGATATTAAATGTCTGCATAGTCCTCTGCCTAATTTGTGGATGAATTTGATTTTTCCTTATTCATAGGTTTTGAATAGTTTTTTCCTGTATTACTAGCTCTGATATATCACACCTGAAGTAAATCTAAATGATATTTTAAATCTTCAGTTCCTTATTTGTGTTGGTAAAAATGGTTGGTGATATTTCTGTTTCTAGTTTGCTTGTTTTGCAGATGTAAATGTGTGTATGCATTTACTGAGCAAATATAATTAATAAACACCTATGTGCTAAACACCCCTGGTGTCACAGTGGTTAATTGTGTGACTGCAAGCCACAAGTTCAGCACTTCTAAGCCACCAGCTTCTGTACAGGAGAAAGATGTGGCAGTATGCATCTGTAAAGATTTGCAGTCTTGGAAATCCAATTGGGCAGTTCTACTCTGTCCTATAGGGTCACTGCAAGTCAGAATCAACTTGACAGCCATGAGTTTTTTGTGGTATTATGTGCTAGTTAACTGTGCTGGGCAGCATGAAGGTGCACAAAAGTGGAAGACTTAGCCCTTCCCACTGAGTTATTCTTTGATCTAGGATAAGTGACATGTCTCTGACTGACTAGAGTGGTATATGCTAAATCGTATAATTGGTATAGAGAATAAACTTACTAGGGATGCAACATAGAAGAGAATGATCACTTTTAGCTGTGCTTGTGATGGCTTCATGGAGGAGGTGGAAGTTGAACTTGATTTTCAAGGATGACTAATATCTGCTGAACACAGAGTATGGTGGCAGAAAATAGAAATCATTTGATAAACATAGACTAGAGTGATTCTTATGCAAAACATATTAGTGGGAGATAAGTTTAGAAAGATAACCACTTAGAAGGAGGCCAAATCATGTAGGGCCTTCCAAGGCAGGGTAAAGAATTTTCATTTTGTCTAGGTAGGCAGACACGAAGTGACTGAAGTACTATTTTACATGGATAAATCGAGAGGGATTGATTTAGAAATTGGAACAGGGCAGCCCGAGCTGTTGCTTTATGTAGGAAGAGTATAAAGTGCAAGATTATATTGACTTTTTTCTGTGTCTTCATAAGGAAATGATGACACATTTTTATCATTTCAAAAAGACTCTGAAGTTTGTTTATGTAGTCACCTGTCATTGAAACTCTGCTCAAACTAGAAGACTATAGGAGAGGTAACAGAGAGACTTGGCTAAAGTTTCTATTTGAATTTGATGCACAGGCATACATTTTT
>NW_006939917.1:0-1471 GCF_000298275.1 Orycteropus afer afer | reverse complement strand
TCATGCAGTTCCTGGCTAGTAGGGTGATTTTTGGGTTAATTCTTAGGTCCTACCACCACTCTGGAATCTCCAAGCCATGTTGTCTGTGCCGTCAGGGTCGCTCAGTCCGCTGCCAGACTGCAGCTCCATGTGTCTCCTTTTTTGGTATTTTCACACAAATTCTTCTGCTAGTTGGGGTTTAGTCCACTTTTGTATCCATCCCTTCAAGGCTCAGGGGTCCAAGATTATCTTCTGTGTCTGTGTTAATTGGTTTCCCTTTTAAACCTGATTTTGAAGTTTAAAAATTCTCATTTGTATAATTAGAGTAGACATTTGCATTGATCTACTGGCTTTATCAGTGTTGTGGATGCAATGACATTTAAGTTGCCAAGTGTGTTGTTGTTGTTAGGTACCAACAAGTAAGCTTCAACTCATAGTAACCTTGTGTACAACATAAGGAAACACTACTTGGTCATGCACCAGCCTCAAAATCCTTGCTATGCTTGAGCCTGTCATTACAGCCCCTATGTCAGTCTATCTGGTTGAAGGTCATCCTCTTTTTGCTGATCCTCTGCTTCACCAAGCAGGATACATTCCTCTAGGGACTGGGCCTTTCTGATAACGTGACCAAAGTAGATGAGAAGAAATATGACCATTTTTACTTCTAATGAGCATTTTGGTTATACTTCTTCCAAGACAGATTTATTCATTCTTCCAGTAATCCATGGTATTTTCAATATTCTTCATGAATACCACAGCTCAAAAGTATCACCTGTTTATCAGTCAAGGCCAAGTATAGATAACTGCAATTAAACTGGCTTTAAGAAAGTGGGGTTTCAAAGCAATCTATACATTCAATGCAATCCCAATCCAGATCCCATCAACATTCTTTAGAGACATGGAAAAACCACTCACTAACTTTAGATGGAAAGGAAAGAGACCTTGGATAAGCAAAGCACTATTGAAGAAGGAAAACAAAGTAGGAAGTCTCACATTGCCAGATCTCAAAACCTACTATACAGCCACAGTAGTCAAAACTGCCTGGTATTGGTTTAATGACAGATAAATAGAACAATGGAATAGAATTGAGAACCCAGAAATAAATCCATTGACCTATAGTCAGCTGATCTTTGACAAAGGCCCAAATTCCATTAAATGGAATAGAGTATGTTTGTTTAATAAATGGTGCTGGCAAAACTGCAGAAAAGTTTAACAAGATCTGTACCTCACACCATACACAAAAACAAACTCCAGATGGATCAAAGACTTAAATGTAAAACCTAAAACTATACAGTTTCTCAAGGAAAATTTAGGGGCAAATTTAAGGGTGCTAATATATGGCATAAATAGACTATCAAGCATAACTCAAAATGCACAAACAGCAGAAGAGAAACCAGATGATTGAGACCTTCTAAAAATTAAATTTTTATGTGCTTCCAGAGACTTCTCCAAAAGAGTCAAAAGAGAACCTACAGATTGGGAAAAAATATTT
>NW_006939916.1:0-1498 GCF_000298275.1 Orycteropus afer afer | reverse complement strand
CAGTTGCTAGGAGTAATTGTTTCCATGAATTTTTGGTATTCTTCATTCTTCTTTGCTCTGGACGAGGAGAGACCCATCGTTGCATCTAGATGGCTGCTTGCAAGCTTTTAAGATCCCAGTCACTACTCGCCAAAGTAGGAGGTGGAACAATGTTTTGTGTAGTATGTTATGCCAAATGAGCTTGATGTCCCCTGAGACTATGGTCCCAAGCCCACAGGTTCAACTACTCAGTCCCTCTGGGTTGCTGGTTGTGACCCAGAAGTGACTACAACCTTGTCCCTTGTCAACTCTACTATACACCTGGGAATTCTTACAGAACAATGACGGCTCTTTTTTGATGTGCTAAGGAATGGTCTAGACTTGTCCTTTGTGATGGGGAGCCATCAAAGAATGCAAAGCAGGGGAAAGACCACTTTGCTGTTCCTATAGAGGATACCCTGGAAGAGGCAAGGCTGAGAGCAGAAGACCCTTAAGAGGAGATTGCAGTAGGTAAAGATAGAAACCAGGCAAAGGGAAAGGAGAAAAGTTGCTGGATTGCTTAGTTTCCTGTTCCTGCCATAACCAATTACTACAAAGTTGGTGGCTTAAAACAATACAAATTTATTCTATCGCAGATCTGGGGGTAAGAAAGAGGTCTGTCTCATTGACGTAAAGCAAATTGTCAGCAGGACAAATTCCTTCTAGAGGCTGTAGGCAAGAATCTATTTCCTTGCCTTTTTCAGCTTGTAGAGGCTGCCTGCATTCCTTGGCTTATGGCCCATCTCCATCTGCAAGGCACCTCCCTCTAATCTCAGCTTCTATCATCATATTACCTTCTCCTCTGACTCTGTTCCACCTGCATTACTCTTAGAAGGATTGTCATGATTACATTGGGCCCACCTGGTGAATCCAGGCTCATCTCCCCACATCAAGAGTCTTAATTTAAGCACATCAGTGAAGGGTCTTTTGCCATATTAGTTAACATATTCACAGGTTTTTGGGATTAGGACATGGAGGATATTATTTAGCTCACCACAAATTTAATGGATTTTGGGAATTGTAGCCAATACAATTTGGTGATTGACTACAGGGCAATGAGGTGAAAAATGGGTAGCTGAGGTAACCCCTATGGGCTACCAGTGGATGGTGGGGCAAATGACTAAGAGAAAGAAGAGAAAGAGAAGGTTTGAGGAGGAGGTACAACAGAAGGTAGGAAATAATGTACTCAAATTTGAACACATTGAATTTGAGATGTCCAATGGGAATTCAGAGGAGAAGTCTTGGTGAGAAAGAAATCTGAGTCACCAATGTGTAGGGACCTCTAGTAGTGATTATAGTTAAGGAGCCCTGGTGGTGCAGTGAATAAGCACTCAGCTGCTAACCAAAAGGTTGGCATTTTGAGCCCACTGGGACTGGCGAAGATTGCTGAAAGTACCATGGACTGCTAAAAGAACTAACAGATCTGTCCTGAAGGAAGTGCAGCCAGAATGCTCCTTGGAAGCAAGAATGGCCAGACTTC
>NW_006939915.1:0-1498 GCF_000298275.1 Orycteropus afer afer | reverse complement strand
ACAAACCATGATCTGAAACTAAAGTGGCTGGTGCTCACCAAGGGTGGAGTGCAGCATCAGTAGTGCCAGGAAACAGAACTTGGTGCAGTGAGAAGACAATTGGGGTAATGTGAACCTGAGACACCTGCAGTGAGCCATAAGTCCAGACAAAAGCTGGAGTGGTCTCACACTAATAGTGTGACTCATGGCAGAAATAAGTAACAAATCCTCTCAGAAGAAAGAATCCCAATATAAGTGCCAGGTTTTTGTTTTTGTTTTTGTTTTTTTAATTAAGATCACAATAAAAAATCATACATAGAAGGAAAAAAATATCACCATGAGTAAGAGTCAGCCGAAATGAAATACCAAGCAAAAGAGTTTTGTGTTTTATTTGTCTTATAATAATACTTCACTTAAAAAACAAAAACCAAACTCACTGACATCGAGTCGGATCCGACTCATAGCTACCTCTCCTTGGTTTTCCAAGGTGGTATCACTACAGAAGTAGATTGCCCCACCTTCCTTACGAGGAGTGGTTAGTGAATTTGAACCGCCAGCCTTCTGGTTAGCAGTCAAATGCCTTAGGCACTACACCACCAGAACTCCCAATAATTATTCACTTGTTGTTGTTGTTGTTGTTGTTGTTGTTATGTGCCGTCGAGTCAGACCTGACTCATAGAGACCCCTCCTTGGGTTTCCGAGGCAGTATCACTACGGAAGTAGATTGCCCCATCTTCCTTCCAAGGAGTGGCTGGTGGGTTTGAACCGCCAGCCTCCTGGTTAGCAGTCAAGTGCCTTAGGCACTATGCTACCAGAGCTCTGCCTCATAGGGACCAGCTTTGTGCTGATCCTTCTAAAAGAAATTACTCAAGCAGAGACAGACAGACATGTCATCAGAACAAATGTCTATCAAGTCTAAGGAGTATTATAAAACTAATGGTATATACCACAAATTACAAATCAATGAAAGCTTCATCTTTCCATACATATGATGAAATTATTGAATCACTGTGATTGTTTCTTTCAATTAATCAATAGTATAGGTTTTCAGTAATGTTTTCCTCATTGGTCCCATAACCCAAAACAGGAATAAGTATAATAACTGTCCTTTAGCAAAATGTCTTCTTTGGTCTAGAGATATATCTAGGCAAATTCCCTTGTTCTTTGTGTGAGCTGCTTTTCTGTACCCTAATTAATTTGCTTTTCCTGAGATTAACCTGCTCTTCCCTAGGTGTTTCCAGAATTATCATGCCTACTGCCTCTCCCCTGGCTTTCCTGGAATTACTAAGGCCACATGGGTGAGTCAAGGTCAGAAACATGGAAGTAACAGAAAACTCAAAGTCTTTTGCAAACCAAATGTCTTTAGATTTTAAGCTTTAATGCAGTGGTGCTAACAGTTAACCCGCTAGGCTGCTAAGTAAGCAACAGGGTGGAGGTTCAGTACACCTAGAGGTCCCATGAGGGACAGGAAATCTACCGAAAATCCTACGGAGCAGTTATACTCTGATACAAATGGGGT
>NW_006939914.1:0-1498 GCF_000298275.1 Orycteropus afer afer | reverse complement strand
ACCCCATTTGTATCAGAGTATAACTGCTCCGTAGGATTTTCGGTAGATTTCCTGTCCCTCATGGGACCTCTAGGTGTACTGAACCTCCACCCTGTTGCTTACTTAGCAGCCTAGCGGGTTAACTGTTAGCACCACTGCATTAAAGCTTAAAATCTAAAGACATTTGGTTTGCAAAAGACTTTGAGTTTTCTGTTACTTCCATGTTTCTGACCTTGACTCACCCATGTGGCCTTAGTAATTCCAGGAAAGCCAGGGGAGAGGCAGTAGGCATGATAATTCTGGAAACACCTAGGGAAGAGCAGGTTAATCTCAGGAAAAGCAAATTAATTAGGGTACAGAAAAGCAGCTCACACAAAGAACAAGGGAATTTGCCTAGATATATCTCTAGACCAAAGAAGACATTTTGCTAAAGGACAGTTATTATACTTATTCCTGTTTTGGGTTATGGGACCAATGAGGAAAACATTACTGAAAACCTATACTATTGATTAATTGAAAGAAACAATCACAGTGATTCAATAATTTCATCATATGTATGGAAAGATGAAGCTTTCATTGATTTGTAATTTGTGGTATATACCATTAGTTTTATAATACTCCTTAGACTTGATAGACATTTGTTCTGATGACATGTCTGTCTGTCTCTGCTTGAGTAATTTCTTTTAGAAGGATCAGCACAAAGCTGGTCCCTATGAGGCAGAGCTCTGGTAGCATAGTGCCTAAGGCACTTGACTGCTAACCAGGAGGCTGGCGGTTCAAACCCACCAGCCACTCCTTGGAAGGAAGATGGGGCAATCTACTTCCGTAGTGATACTGCCTCGGAAACCCAAGGAGGGGTCTCTATGAGTCAGGTCTGACTCGACGGCACATAACAACAACAACAACAACAACAACAACAACAAGTGAATTATTGGGAGTTCTGGTGGTGTAGTGCCTAAGGCATTTGACTGCTAACCAGAAGGCTGGCGGTTCAAATTCACTAACCACTCCTCGTAAGGAAGGTGGGGCAATCTACTTCTGTAGTGATACCACCTTGGAAAACCAAGGAGAGGTAGCTATGAGTCGGATCCGACTCGATGTCAGTGAGTTTGGTTTTTGTTTTTTAAGTGAAGTATTATTATAAGACAAATAAAACACAAAACTCTTTTGCTTGGTATTTCATTTCGGCTGACTCTTACTCATGGTGATATTTTTTTCCTTCTATGTATGATTTTTTATTGTGATCTTAATTAAAAAAACAAAAACAAAAACAAAAACCTGGCACTTATATTGGGATTCTTTCTTCTGAGAGGATTTGTTACTTATTTCTGCCATGAGTCACACTATTAGTGTGAGACCACTCCAGCTTTTGTCTGGACTTATGGCTCACTGCAGGTGTCTCAGGTTCACATTACCCCAATTGTCTTCTCACTGCACCAAGTTCTGTTTCCTGGCACTACTGATGCTGCACTCCACCCTTGGTGAGCACCAGCCACTTTAGTTTCAGATCATGGTTTGT
>NW_006939913.1:0-1414 GCF_000298275.1 Orycteropus afer afer | reverse complement strand
GGGTTTGAACCGCCAGCCATCTGGTTAGCAGGCAAGTGTCTTAGCCACTATGCTACCAGAGCTCCCTTTTCCTTCCTACTACTTCCTTTCTATTTTTTTCTTTCCCTTCCTTGTTTTTTTTTTAACCTCCCTTTTACTGGTTCCCTTTTTTCTTCCTTTTCTCCTTTTGGATCTTCCCATCTCTTGTTTTTCTTCTTGCTGTTTTATCACTTTTTATTTATTTTTCTTTTTCTCTTGTTGTTTTCTCTAATTCTCCTCTCCCCAGATGGTGTGTGTGTTTTTTCCCTTCTTTATATTTCATTTGTCTTTTAACATTTTTTTCTTTTCATTTATTGCCTTTTGTGTGTGTGTGTGTTCTGATTGTTGCTGTTTGCTTACATTGTTTGTGTTTTTTATTCTCTTTTTATTTGGTGGATTTTTATTTATTTATTTTTTATTTTTTGTCTAACTGAGTGGGAGACAGCAACCATGCCCACATGACCCAACCATACCTGCACCTGCTGCAGCCCTACCCAATGAGTGAGGGCCACCATTTGCTTCTGCAGCAACTGACCAATGATAGACAGTGGCCAATACTAGCCCAACACATTCTCAAATGCTCTTCATGAACAACAACAACAAAAACCCAAATTCACTGCCATTGAGTCGACTCCCAACTCATAGTGACCTCCTTTGGGTTTCTGAGGTGGTAAATTGTTAATGGAAGTAAATTGCCCAGTCTTCCTTCTGTGGAGTGGCTGGAGATCTTGGATTCATCATAAATTAGAGTCAACAGCCAGCATACTGTCTGCCAACCTTGAGCTTGTCAGCCCCTGCAGCTGCGTGACTTGGGAAAATCCCCCAGCTTGATGTTTGATCCAAAGAACTTGAGACTTGCCAGCTTCTATAAGTGTGTGTCATTTTCCTAAGTTAAATTTCTCTCTCTCTCTAAGGTTTACTGGTTTTGCTTCTCTAGAGAACCCAGCCTAACACAACTGGTACCAGGAGTGGGGTCCAGAACAACAGAAGTCTCTGCAATAGGTTCAGGCTGCCATGCAAGCTGCTCTGCAATTTGGGCCATATGATCTAGCTGATTCAATGGTGCTTGAAGTGTCTGTAGAAGATAGAGATGCTGTTTGGAGTCTTTGGCAGGTCCCTATTGGTGAACTGCAATGCAGACTCTTGGGATTTTGGAGCAAAGCCCTGCCATACCCTGCAGATAACTACTGTCCTTTTGAGAAACAGCTTTTGGCTTATTACTCAGCTTTAATAGAGACTGATCACCTAACCACGGTCCACCAAGTCACCAAGAGGCCTGAGCTGCCCATCATGAACTGGGTGTTGTCTGACCCACAGAGTCATAAAGTTGGACGTGCACAGCAGCACTCCATCATTAAATGGAAGTGGTATATCAGAGATTGGGCTCGAGCAGGAC
>NW_006939912.1:0-1498 GCF_000298275.1 Orycteropus afer afer | reverse complement strand
TCTGTAGGCTGAGCAAATAATATGAGAAGCCAGACTATATGAAGATGAACAGGGCATCAGAATTGGAGGAAGACTCATTAAGAACCCACGATACACAGATGACACAACTTTGCTTGCTGAAAGTGAGGATGACTTGAAGCACTTACTGATGAAGATTGAAGGCTGTAGTCTGCACAATGGATTACACCTCAATATAAAGAAAACAAAAGTCCTCACAACTAGACCAGTAAGCAGTATCACCATAAATGGAGAAAAGATTGAAGTTGTCATGGACTTCATATTACTTGGTTCTACAATCAACACCAGTGGAAGCAGCACTCAAGAATCAGATGACATATTGTATTGGGCAAATCAGTTGCAAAAGACCTCTTTAAAATGCTGAAGAGCAAAGATGCCTTTTTAAAGATGAAGGTGTACCTAACCAAAGCCATGGTGTTTTCAATTGCCTCATATGCAGGTGAGAGGTGAACAATGACTAAGGAAGACCAATGAAGAGTTGAAGCTTTTGAGTTGCAGTGTCGGCAAAGAATACTAAAAATACCATGGACTGCCAAAAGAACTAACAAATCTGTCGTGGAAGAAGTGTAGCTGTAATGTTTCTTGGACATAACAAAGAATGGCCAGACTTCTTCTCACCTACTTTGGTCATAATATCAGAAGGGATGATTCTCTGGAGAAAGATATCATGCTTGGTAAAGTGGAGGGTCAATTAAAAAGGGGAAGGCCCTCAACAAGATGGATTGACACAGTGGTTGCAACGACGTGGGGCTCAGGTATGGCAAAGATCATGAGGCTGGCACAGGACCAGGCAGTGTTTCATTCTGTTGTACATAAAGTTGCTAGGAGTCGAGGGGACCTAACAACAACAAGGTGATTGAAAATACCATGGCTTGGGTAAGGTGCACCTTAGTCCTTCAAGTGACATCTATCTTTGCTTTTGAAACTTTAAAGAGGTCTTTTGGAGCATATTTGCCCAATGCATTACATCATCTGATGTCTTGACTGCTACTTCCATGAACTTTGATTGTGGATCCAAGTAAACTGAAATCCTTGACAACTTCAATATTTTCTCCATTTATCATGATGTTGCTCACTGGACCAGTTGTGAGGATTTTTGTTTTCTTTATGTTAAGGTATAATCCATACTGAAAACTAGTCTTTGATCTTCCTCAGTAAGTGCTTCAAGTCATTTTCCCTTTCAGCAAGCAAGGTTGTGTCATCTGCATGTTGCAGATTGTTAATGAGTCTTCATCCAATCCTGATGCCACATACTTCTTCATATAGTCCAGCTTCTTGAATTATTTGCTCAGAATACAGATTGAATAAGTATGGTGAAAGGGTACAATCCTGACACACATGTTTTCTAATTTAAAACCATACAATATCCCCTTGCTCTATTCAAACAACTGCCTCTTGGTCTCTATTTTTAGGTTCTTCATGAGCGTAATTGCATAGTGGCTAAAGCACTTGATGGCTAACCAGAAGGCTGGTGGTTCAA
>NW_006939911.1:0-1444 GCF_000298275.1 Orycteropus afer afer | reverse complement strand
ACTTTGTCTCATGACATTGACCACAATTTACCACAATGCAACATCTCCCCTCCCACTTCCTCCAAGCAATTACCCCTTCCCTGTGTCCATCCCTTCATGTACTCCTGCCCCCTGAGCTGTCTCCCTGTGCATAAACAGTCCTTCTTTCTCCCATGATTGTTCTCTCAAAGGAGTACATCTACCTCAAGTACATGTTCAGCTCATATGCCTGTCTTTTGTTTGGCTGGAAGCCACAGGAGTAGGTTCAATTCCAGACCTGAAGGGCAGCTAGGGACCATAGTCTCAGTGGTTCCACCAGGCTCTATCAGACTAGCAAACCTGGTCCCCCCCCCCTTTTTTTCCAAATGATTTTGAGTTTTGTTCCACATTGTTCTCCTCTCTGTCCAGGATCTCCTACATAGGTCCCTCTCCGAGTGGTTGACAGTGGTAGCCAGGCACCATCTAGTTCTTCTGGTCTCATAGTCATATAGTCTGTGGATCACATGGTGTACCAGTCACAAGGACTAATTGTTTCCATGAATCTTTGGTTTTCTTCATTCTTCTTTGCTCTGGGTGAGGAGAGACCCATCTAGATGGCTGCTTGCAAGCTTTTAAGATCTCAGTCGCTACTCACCAAAGTAGGATATGGAACAATGTTTTGTGTAGTATGTTATGCCAATTGAGCTTGGTGTCCCCTGTGATGATGGTCCTGAGCCCACACATTCAATGACTCGGTCCCTCTGGGTAGCTGACTGTGGTCAAGTGCCTACAACCTTGTCCCTTGTCAGCTCTACTATACACCTGGGAATTCAGATCATACAAATAAACTTACAGGATCACTGTCTGCCAACTCTATACTTGGGTACACTCCCTGCTTCATAGACATACCTACTAGTCTGTCCACCCATCTAGCTACCCATATACACATGTTTGCCTTCACTGACAACACAGTACTGTGTGTGCAAAAGCGTTTATCTTTGTTGTCTGTACCTCCCATGTACCTCTTTATTGTCTTCTTCTTCCTCAATGCCACCATGTTGATCACTCACATTTGGTATATTGCCCTTCTCTTCACCCAAATCAATACTTATCTCTACCTATCTAACTGTTCCCTCCCCTCCTCTCCCATCCCTGGTATCCAACAAAGAAATTTTCCTTCCATAGATAAACCTTCCCTTGACTTTTACAATAATGGACTAATACAATATTTGTCCTTCTGTGACTGAATTATTTCACTCAGCATGATGTCCTCCAAGTTCATCCATGTTGTGCAGTGTTTTGCAGATTCTACGTTATTCTTTAGGGTTGCATAGTATTCCATTGTGTGTATGTACCACAGTTCGGTTATCCATTCCTCAGCTGATTAACAGCTAGATTGTTTCCATCTTTTGGCTATTGTAAATAGTGCTGCAATGAACATGGGTGTGCATATGTCTGTTCTTGTCATGGCTCTCACTTCTTTAGG
>NW_006939910.1:0-1498 GCF_000298275.1 Orycteropus afer afer | reverse complement strand
TTGGTAGGTGCAGTCAAGTTGTCTCTGACTTAAAGACCTTATGTACAAATGGAACAAAACACTGCCTGGTCCTGTGCCAGACTCATGATCCTTGCTTTACCTGGGCCCATTGTTGCAGCCAGTGTCAATCCACCTTGTTGAGGGCCTTCCCATTTTTCATCGACCCTCCACTTGACCAAGCATGATATCCTTCTCCAGGGAATGGTCCCTTCTGACAACATGACCAAAGTAGGTAAGACGAAGTCTCATCATTCTTGCTTCCAAGGAGCATTCTGACTTGATTTCTGCCAGGACAGATTTGTTCATCCTTTTAGCAGACCATGGTACTCTTACCATTCTTCTCCAACACCACAACTCAAAAGCATTAACTCTCCTTCAGTCTTCCTTATTCATTGTCCAGCTCTCACATGCATAAGAGGCTATTGAAAATACCATGGCTTGGGTTAGGCACACCTTAGTCTTCAAGGAGATATCTTTGCTCTTCAGCACTTGAAAGAAGTCTTTTGCAACAGATTTGCCAAATACAATAAGTTGTCTGATGTCTTGACTTCTGCTTCCATTGGTGTTGATTGTAGAATCAAGTAATATGAAGTCTTTGACAATTTCAAATTTTCTCCATTTATCATGATGCTGCTTATTGGTCCAGTTGTGAGGATTTTTGTTTTCTTTATATTGAGGTGTAATCCATATTCAGACTGTAGTCTTTAATCTTCATCAGTAAGTGTTTCAAGTCATCCTCACTTTCACCAAGCAAGGTGAGTCATCTGCATATCACAGGTGGTTAATGAGTCTTCCTGCAATCCTGATGCCATGATCTTCTTCATATAGTCCAGCTTCTCAGATTATATGCTCAGCATATAGATTGAATAACTATGGTGAAAGGATACAATCCTGATGCACTCCCTTCCTGATTTTAAACCATGCAGTGTCCCCTTGTTCTGTTCAAATGACAGCCTCCTGGTCTATGTGCAGGTTCCTCATGAGGACAATTAAGTGTTCTGGAATTCCCATTCTTCTCAATGTTACCCGTAATTTCTTATGATCCACACAAACCAAAGCATTTGCATAGTCAATAAAACACAAGTAAACATCCTTCTGCTACTCTCTGCTTTCAGCCATGATCTATCTGACATCAGCAATTATATCTCCCATTCCATGTCCTCTTCTGAATTCAGCTTGCATTTCTGGAAGTTCTCTGTCAATACACTGCTGCAACTGTTTCTGAATTATCTTCAGTAAGGTTTTACTTGTGTGTGATATTAATGATATCGTTCCATAATTTCCTCATTCTGTGGGAATCACCTTTCTTTGGAATGCATACAAATATGGATCTCTTCCAGTCAGTTGGCCAGATAGCTGTCTTCCAATTCCCTTGGCATAGCCAAGTGTGTGCCTCCAGAGTGGCATCCATTTTTTGTAATATCTCAACGGGTTCCGTTAATTCCTGGAGGTTTGTTTTTCACCACTTCTTACAGTGCTGCTTTGACTTCCTCCTTCA
>NW_006939909.1:0-1499 GCF_000298275.1 Orycteropus afer afer | reverse complement strand
TTCCATTGGTCTATGTATCTGTCATTAAACCAATACCAGGCAGTTTTGACTACTGTGGCTGTATAGTAGGTTTTGAGATCCGGTAATGTGAGACCTCCTACTTTGTTTTTCTTCTTCAGTAGAGCTTTGCTTATCCGAGGTCTCCTTCCATCTGAAGACTATAGTCTTTTATCTTCGTCTGTAAATGTTTCAAGTCATCTTCACTTTCAGCTAGCAAGGTTGTGTCATCTGCATATTGCAGGTTGTTAATGAGTCTTCCTCCAATCCTGATGCCACGTCCTTCTTCATATAGTCCAGCTTATTGGATTATTTGCTCAGCATACAGATTGAATAAGTATGGTGAAAAGATATAATCCTGATGCACACCTTTCTTGATTTCACTCCATGCAGTATCCCCTTGTTTTATTTGAATGACTACTTTGGTCTAAGTACAGGTTCCTCCTGAACAGAAGTAAGTGTTCCAGAATTCTCATTCTTCACAGTGCTATCCATAATTTTTTGTGATCCACACAGTTGAATGCTTTTGCATAGGCAATAAAACATAAGTAAACGTCTTTTTGATGTTCTTTGCTTTCAGCCAAGATCCATCTGATATCCCTTATTCCACATCCTCCTCAGTATCTGGTTTGAATTTCTGACAATTTCCTGTCAATATACTGCTGCAACTGTTTTTTAATTATCTTCAGCAAAATTTTACTTGTGTGTGATATTAATAATACTGTTTGATAATTTCCACATTCTGTTGGATGACCTTTCTTTGGAATGGGCACAAATATCAATCTCTTCCACTCAGTTGCCAGGTAGCTTGTCTTTCAAGTTTCTTGGCAGAAATGAATAAACACCTCCAAAGATGCATTTGTTTGTTGAAACATCTCAATAGGTATTCCATCGATTCCTGGGGGCCTTGTTTTTCACAGTTGCTTCAGTGCAGCTTGGACTTCTTTCTTTAGTGCCATAAACTCTTGATCATATGCTACCTCCTGAAATGGTCGAATGTTTACCAATTCTTTTTGGTACAGTGACTCTGTGCATTCCTTCCATTTTCTTTTGATGAGTCCTGTATCATTCAGTATTTTGGCCATAGAATCCTTCAGTGTTGCAACTTGAAGCTTGAATTTTCCTTCCTTTCTTTCAGCTTGAGAAATGCCTAACATGTTTTTCCCTTTTGGTATCCTAATTCTAGGTCTTTGCACATTTCATTACAATAATTTACTTTGTCTTCTCGAGCCACCCTTTGAAATCTTCTGTTCAGCTCTTTTATTTCATCATTTCTTCCAATCACCTTGGCTATATCTGTTCAAGAGCAAGTTTCAGAGTCTCTTCTAACATACATTTTGGTCTTTTCTTGCTTTCATGTCTTTTTAATGACCTTTTGCTTTCTTCATATGTGATTTTTTAAAACTTTTTATTATGATTTGGGTGAAATTTTACAAAGCAGTACATTCCACAGTCATACATGTTTTCTTTTGTGACACTGATTACAATCCCTACAATGTAAC
>NW_006939908.1:0-1499 GCF_000298275.1 Orycteropus afer afer | reverse complement strand
CTGACTCTATCTATCTATCTATCATATCTATCTGTCTACTCTATCTATCACATAACTTTTGCCAATTCAACTTTTTACAAGTGTACAACTTATTGACAGCAGTTAACATCAATCAATTGCACAGCCCTACCCTTAAGCAGTGGTATTTTTTCATCACCTTTAACTCCCCTTTCCTCCTTCCCCTGGTAACCACTAATAAAGTTTGGTCTCTATATATTTGCCTTTTCTTTTCTTTTTGTATAAGTGGGGCCATGCTATATTTGTCCTTTTGGGATTGACTTATTTCACTCAGCTTAATGTCTTCTGTTTCCTTTCATTTGTAGTATGTATCAAGTTTTTAAAATATCAGATACATGGAAACTGAATAACATCCTGCTTAAAAACTACTGGGTAATAGATAAAATTAAATATGAATTAAAAATGTTCCTTGAATCAAACAAGAATGAAAATATAACACACCAAAAACTTTGTGACAAAGCAAAAGCAGTGCTCAGAAGACAATATATAGCAATAAACACACACATGAAAAAAGAAAACAGAGTAAAAATAAACACCTTAATCCACCAGCCCAACTATTAGAAGAAAATAGCAAAATGAAAGAGCAATCACCAGAAGGAAGGAAAGTAAAACAAACAAATAAACAAACAAACAAAAAAACACTTCATTTCTCCTACTGTCTGAATAGTATTCTATTGTAGGTATGTACCATATTTTGTTTAACCATTCATCTTTTGATGGGTATTTAAGTTTTTCCCCACCTTTTGTCTATTGTGAATAGTGCTGTAATGAACAACTGTTGGATTTCTTGACTATGCCCACCCATTAACTTAGTGATCTCATCCAGTTTTGATGATTTTAATTTCCATGGAAGAACACACTCAGCATTTTTCAGGCAGAAAGTCCTAAAGAAAAATTTAAGCCCCAAGTTGCAATATTAAAGGATTATATGGGCAAAATATTGAATGGTACAGGAAGCATCAAAAGAAGATGGAAGGAATACACAGAATCACTGGACCAAAAAGAATTGGTCAATGTTTAACTATTTCAGGAGGTAGCACATGATCAAGAGCCAATGGTATTGAAGGAAGAAGTTCAAGCTGAACTGAAGGAATTGGGAGAAAACAAGGCTCCAGGAATTGGTGAAATGCTCATTGAGATGTTTCAACACACAGATGTAGTGCTAAAGGCACTCACTCATTTATGCCAAGAAATTCGGAAGATAGCTACCTAGCCAACTGACAAGAAGAGACCAATATTTGTGCCTATTCCAAAGAAAGGTGACCTAACAGAATGTGAAAATTATTGAATAATATCATTAATATCACATGCAAGGAGTTCTGGCAAGATGGTGGACTAGGCAGAAAGACTGCACAGACCCTCTTCAACAAAGAAAAGGGAAACCAATAAACACAGACACAGAAGATAATCCTGGACCCCTGAGCCTTGAAAGGAAGGATATAGAAGTGGACTAAACCCCAACTAGCAGAAGAATTTGTGTG
>NW_006939907.1:0-1499 GCF_000298275.1 Orycteropus afer afer | reverse complement strand
TTGTTTTCTTTATATTGAGACGTAATCCATACTGCAGACTGTATTCTTCAACCTTCATCAGTAAGTGCCTCAAGTCATCCTCACTTTCAGCAAGCTAAGTTGTATTGTCTGTGTATCTCAGATTGTTAATGATTCTTCCTCCAATCCTGATGTCATGTTTCTCTTCATATAGTCCAGCTTCTTGGATTATTTGCTCAGCATATATATTGAATAAACATAGGGAAAGAATACAACCTTGACACACTCCCTTCCTGATTTCAAACCATGTAGTGTCCCCTTTTTCTATTTGAATGACAGCCCCCACATCAAGGTACAGGTTCCGCATGAGTACAATCAAGTGTTCAGGAACTCACATTCTTCTCAATGTTATCCATAATTTGTCATGATTCACACAATCAAATGCCTTTGCATAGTCAATAAAGCACAAGTACACATCTTTCTGTTATTCTTTGCCTTGAGCCAAGATCCATCTGACAGCAGCTATGATATCCCTTGTTCCACATCCTCTTCTGACTCAAGCTTGCACCTCTGGAAGTTCTATGCAAATATACGGCTGCAACCATTTTTAAATTAACTTCAGTAAGATCTTACTTGTGTGTGATATTAATGATATTGTTCTATAATTTCCACATTCTTTTTTTGGAATGGGTACAAATATGGATCTCTTCCAGTCAGTTGGCCAGGTAGCTATCTTCCAAATCTCTTGGCATAACCGAGTGAGTGCTTCCAATGAAATATCTCAGTGGGTATTCCATCAATTTCTGGAGCCTTGTTCTTTACCTATTCTTTCATTACAGCTTCAACTTCGTCCTTCAATACTATTGGTTCTAAATCATATGCCACCTCCTGAAATGGATGAAGATAGACCAGTTCTTTTTGGTACAGTGACTGTGTATTCCTGCCATCTTCTTTTGATGTTTCTTGCATCATTCAATATTTTGCCCATAGAATCTCTCAATATTGCAACTTGAGGCTTAATTTTTTTCTTCAATTCTTTCAGCTTGAGAAATGTCAAGCGTGCTCTTCCCTTTTGGTTTTCAAACTCCAGGTCTTTGCACATTTCTTTATAGTAATTGGTTTTGTCTGCTCGAGCTGCTCTTTGAAATCTTCTGTTCAGCTTTTTTATCTTGTCATTTCTTCCATTTGCTTTAGCTACTCTCTGCTCAAGGGTAAGTTTCAGAGTCTCTTCTGTCATTCATTTTGGTCTTCTCTTCTTTTCTGGTCTTTTTAGTGATCTTCATGGATAATGTTCTTGATATTCTCCCACAATTCTGGTTTTCAGTCGTTGGTGTTCAATGCATCAAATCTATTCTTTAGATGATCTCTAAATTCAGGAGTGGCATATTCAAGATCATATTTTGCTCTCTTGGACTAATTTTAATTGTCTTTAACTTCAATTTGAACTTGCATATGAGCAGTTGATGATCTGTTCCACAATCAGCTCTTGGCCTGGTTTTGGCTGAAGATATAGAGCTTTTCCACCACCTCTTGCCACAGAT
>NW_006939906.1:0-1429 GCF_000298275.1 Orycteropus afer afer | reverse complement strand
TTTTGGGGTCTATCCTGTTCGGGGTTCGTTGGACTTCCTGAGTAGATATATTCTCATCTTTCACCATATCAGGGAAGTTCTCCTCCAACAAATCTTGGACAATTTTCTCAGTGGTTTTATTTTTCTTTTCCTGCTCTAGAATTCCAATGACACATAAGCTATTCCTTTTGATGGTATCGCACAAGTACCTTAGGCTTTCTTCATTTTGTTTTGATTTTTTTCTGATTGTTCCGTTCCCAAAGAAGTATTCAGGTATTCGTCTTCAATCTCATTAATTCTGTCTTCCATTGCATCAGCTCTACTCCTTTGCCCTTCCAATGTGTTATCTATTTCTGACAATTTAGTATTAATCTTCTGGATTTCTATCTGTAGATTTAGAATCACTTCTAATTTTTCATTTATTTTGTCATTTTGTTCTGGCATTTTCTTCCTAAATTCTTCTAGGGTTTTGTTCCGTTCTTTCCTTGGTCTGTCTCTCAGACCTTTGAAGATACCTAAATATAATTCTTTTGAATGCCTTATCAGAGAGTTGCAATGCTGCTTCTTCCTCAGAGATGTGTTCTGGTTCCGTATCCTGCTCCCTTGTTTCTACCACTTTATCTTGCTTCTTTGTGTGGACTGTGATGGTCTGTTGTCTCCAAGACATCGTGGCATTATTGTATTTAGATCTCTGTTAACTGTCTGTGAAGAGGAGCCAAGGGTGAGTCAGGCTTTTCTTGGTGGTTGTTTCTCGTTGGCCCATTGGTGGAGATGAAATGGTGGCTCTCACTCAATAAGTGAAGCTGCAAGAGGTGTCGGTGTACTTGTGTTGTATGGGGACTGTTGTTGTCTTTCCAGTTGTCCGGATCTGGAATGTCCTTGGGGTTCCTGGCAAGTGGAGCCTGTTCTTAAGTCCCTGAAATCTGGGAGAACACCATAGCTTTAAATATCCAAAATGGTCAAGCTGCTTGTAAACATTCAAAATGGCTGAGCCCTCCAGACGGACAAAAGTCCACAGCTCAGCCTGCTTTCCTCTCTGCTGCTTCCCTTTTTATTACCCAGACATCAGAGCAGCCCTCTGTGCAGTCGCTGGCTAGCAGGGCTGATTTTTAGGTTAATTCTTAGGTCCTACCACCATTCGGCAATATCAAGGCTCTTTGCTGTCAGGATCACTGCCAGACCGCAGCTCTGTATGTCTCCTTTTTTGGTGTTTTCATGCACATTCTGCTGCTAGTTGGAGTTTAGTCCACTTTTATATCCTTCCCTTCAAGGCTCAGGGGTCCAGAATTATCTTCTGTATCTGTGTTAATTGGTTCCCCTTTTCTTTGTTGAAGAGAGTCTATGCAGTCTTTCTGCCTATTCTGCCATCTTACCAGAACTCTCCTAAAGTAGATGCATTATAAGATTCTTTCACCTTTAATATTCTTTGACATTTATGTGGCAACCATAT
>NW_006939905.1:0-1500 GCF_000298275.1 Orycteropus afer afer | reverse complement strand
CGTATGAATATTATCCTATCACTGACAGCATTGTACTTCAGGACAGATCTGAAACATCTTTTGTGATGATAAATGCCAGGCCATTACTCTTTAAACTGTCATTCCCAGCATAGTAGATCATATGGTTGTCTGATTCAAAATGGCCAAAACCAGTCCATTTCAGCTCACTAATGCCTAGGATATCAGTTTTTATGTGTTCCATTTCATTTTTGACAACTTCCAGTTTTCCTAGATTCATACTTCGCACATTCCATGTTCCAGTTATTAATGGATGTTTGCAGGTGTTTCTCCTCAATTTGACTCTTGCCACGTCAGCAAATGGAGGTCTCAAAAACTGTATTTTATCCATATCATTAAGGTTGGTTCTACTCTGATGAGGCAACTCTTTCTCAGTTGTATTTTGAGAGCCTTCTGACCTAAGGGGCTCATTTTCCTGTGCTGTATTGGAGGTTTCCAGGCTATTCATAAAGTTGCCCAGTAACACAGTGTTTCTCTGCTATACATAACATTTTCCGTGGCCAATTCTGGGACTAGTGGATGACCTCTTCCTCCTCCTAGTCTGTCTCAGTCTGTAAGCTGCATCGAAACCAGTGCACCATGTGCAACCCTGCTGGCTTTTGAAACAATGGTGGCAGAGCCTCATGCCTCACAGCAACACTCAAGCCACAGTACTGCAAACTGACAGACAAGTTTGTCTCCCTTAGCGGATTGAAACCTCTCTGCCCTCCCCTTACCTGGATCCCGCAGATTTGTCTCATCCCCAGCTCTTCCCCCACTTCCTGCCTCTTGGTGTGGGGCCTGTCTCCCTTCCCTTACCTGGATCCACATCTCTGTCCCCTGTATAGACGTACCTAATAATTCAGCCTGTCCACCCATCTATCCAACCATATACCCATGTTTGCCTTCACTGAAAATGCAGTATTCTACGCTCAAAAGGGCTCATCTTTGTTGTTTGTACCATCCATGCACCTCTCTATGTTTTCCTCTTCCTCAATGCCACTGTGTTGATCACTTATATTTCGTACATTGCCCTTCTCTTCACCCAAATCAATATTTGTCTCTACCTATCTAATAGTGTTCCCTCCCTCCCCTCCCCTCTCACCCCTGGTAACCAACAGAGAAAATTTCCTTCCATACATAAACCTTTCCTTGACTTTTTATAACAACAAACTAATACAATATTTGTCCTTCTGTGATTGACTTATTTCAGTTAGCATAATGTCCTCCAAGTTCATCCACATTATGCAGTGTTTTGCAGATTCAACGTTATTCTTTAGGGTTGCATAGTATTCCATTGTGTCTATGTACCATAGTTTGGTTATCCATTCTTCAGATGGACAACCTAGGTTGTTTCCATCTTTGTTGTTGTTGTTAAGTGCCGTCGAGTTGTTTCCGACTCATAGCGACCACATGCACAGCAGAACAAAACGCTGCCCGATCCCGCGCCAGCCCCACAATCCATGCTATACTTGAGCTCATCATTGCATCCACCATATCAAT
>NW_006939904.1:0-1500 GCF_000298275.1 Orycteropus afer afer | reverse complement strand
TTTGTTGAAACATCTCAATGGGTATTCTGTCAATTCCTGGATCCTTGTTTTTCACCACTTCCTTCAGTCCAGCTTCAACTTCTTCCTTTAATACCATTTGTCCTTGGTCATATGCCACCTCCTGAAATGGATGAACATTGACCAATTCTTTTTGGTACAGTGACTCTGTACATTCCTTCCATCTTGTTTTGATGTTTCCTGCATCATTCAATATATTGCCCATAGAATCTTTCAGTATTGCAATTTGAGGCTTAATATTTTTCTTCAGTTCTTTCAGCTTGAGAAATGCCAGTGTGTTCTTCACTTTAGGCTTTCCAACTACATGTCTTTGCACACTTCATTATAATAACTGACTCTGTCTTCTCAAGCTGTTTGAAATCTTCTGTTCAGCTCTTTTATTTTGTAATTTTCTCCATTTGCTTTAGCTTCTCTTCAGAGTCTCTTCTGACATTGATTTTGGTATTTTCTTCCTTTCTTAACTTTTTAATGACCTTTCACTTTCTTCATGGATGATATTCTTGATGTCATCCCATAATTCCTCTGGTTTTCCATCATTGGTGTTCAATGAGTCATATCTATTCTTTAGATGGTCTACAAAGTCAGGAGGGACATATTCAAGGCTATGTTTTGGCTCTTTTGGACTTGTTTTAATTGTCTTCAACTTGAGCTTGAACTTGCATATGAGCAGTTGATGGTCAGTTCCACAATCAGCTCTTGGCCTTGTATTGGCTGAAGGTATCGAGCTTCTCCATCGCCTCTTGCCACAGATGTAGTCAATCTGATTCAGATGTAGTCCATATGGTGAAATCCACATGTATAGTCTCCATTTGTGTTGTTGAAAATAGATATTTGTAGTGAATAAGTTGTTGGTCTTGCAAAATTTTGTCATGTGATCTCCAGCACTATTTCTGTTACCAAGACCAAATTGTTCAACTACCTATGATTCTTCTTTGTTTTCAATTTTTGCATTCCAGTCACCAGTGATAATTAACCCATCTTGATTGCATGCTTGGTCAGTTTCAGATTGAAGAAGTTGATAAAAATCTTCAGTTCCCTCATCTTTAATCTTGGTGGTTGAAGCTTATATTTGAATAGTAGTAGTATTAACTGGCTTTCCTTGTAGGTGTATGGATATTACCTATCACTGACAACATTGTACTTCAGGATAGATCTTGAAACATTGTTTGTGATGATGAATGCCACACCATTTCTCTTCAGTTTGTCATTCCCAGCATAATAGATCATATGATTGTCTGATACAAAATGGCCCAAACAGTCCATTTCAGTTGACTAATACTTAGGATATTGACATTTATGTGTTCCTTTTAATTTTTGAAAACTTCCCTTTTTCCTAGATTCATTCTTCATACATTCCATGTTCCAATTTTTTTTTTTTTATTAGGAATTGGGTGAAGATTTACAGAGTAAATTCACTTTTCATACAGCAGTTCGCATATACTTTGTCTCATGTCATTGACCAAAATTTACAATGCAGCAGCT
>NW_006939903.1:0-1500 GCF_000298275.1 Orycteropus afer afer | reverse complement strand
CACTGCTCGGAAGGAAGGTTGGGCAATCCTACTTCCATAGTGATACTGCCTCGGAAACCCAAGGAGGGGTCGCTATGAGTCGGGTTTGACTCGAGGCACATAACAACAACAACAACATAGTAGTGCCTAAGGCATTTGATTGCTAACCAGAAGGTTGGTGATTCAAACCCACCAGCCACTCCACAGAAGTAAAACTGGGCAACGTACTTCTGTAAAGATTTATTGCCTTGGAAACCCAAAGGGGATTGCTATGAGTCATAATTGACTCGATGGTAGTGAGTTTGGTTGTTCTTTTTTCTTTTCTGTAGATCAGGAATCTGGGTAGAGCTCAGCTCTTAGTTCTGACTGAAGGTTTCCCACTCGACTGAAACCAAGGGACTAACTAGGACTGAAGACAACTCAAGGCACAACTGGGTGAGGCCCTATTTCCAAGCTTGCTCACAAGGCCTTAGCCCCTCACTGGCAGTTGGCTGTAGATATTAATTTCTTGTCATGTAGATGTCTCTATAGGGCCCTAAGAAACACAACAAATGAGTTTGTGTTAAATCTCTTTTTAATCTAATCTCTGAAGTGACATATCATCATTTTGCTAGAGGTTTGTCACTAGGTCCTGCCCAACTCAAAAAGTAAAAACCAGGACAGAGGGTCATTGGGGGCCAGCTTAGAGACTGCCTACCACAATTCACTGTCTGGCCTGTAATGATTCACATTTTTCCTACATGCAAAATATATCCCTTTCAAGGTCCCCAAAGCATCAGCTCAAAGTCCAGAATCTTATCATCTAAATCAGATATATGTGTGGATGAGGTTCCTAGGGTGTAATTCTTTAAGTGTAGCTCTTACAGCAGTTTCTCTAGATATAATAAATCTGAGACACTAAAGAGATAAGTTATCTGTTTGTCATCCACTCAACACACAATGGTGAGAAGCAGAGTAATCACTATAGATATTCCTGCTCAAAAGGCGAGAAAATGAGTAGCATAGAGGAGGGATTGGTCCTTAACAATTTTAACCTCTACTTGTACAAGCACTATAAGTCCTTTGATTATGTCTCAAGGCATGGGAATACTTCTCCATGGCTATCAGCTCCATGAGCTGGGTTCTTGGTTCTACTAGCTGATTCGTCTTTCCTTTTCATGAAAAGTAGCATGTGTTTGCAGCTGAGATATTTTCTCAGAATTTGGGAGGTTCTATGTGCTTCTTTCATTTTCTATTGTCTCTGTCCTTCCAATGAAAATTGACAATGTTTCTACTGGTCTCTGTCTCTCAGAAGGCTGTGACCTACTGTGACTCTCTTAGGATGGGACCTATTAAACAAAAATTCACTGCCATGGAACTGATTCACACTGCAGTGCAGTCAGTTGCTTAATATAGCTCTCCTAGCTCTAGTGGTCCATTTTGTGATGTATTGTAAATCTTAGCCTCTATGCTTGTTTGGGGGAGCTCTGGTGGCATAGTTCCTAAGGCATTTGACTATTAACCAGAAGGCTGGCAGTTCAA
>NW_006939902.1:0-1500 GCF_000298275.1 Orycteropus afer afer | reverse complement strand
CTGCATTTCCTCAGTTTGAATGTTGGTCCTTTGGTGTCCCATGTCTATTGCTTTAAGGGATGTATTACCATTGAGTGTGTGGGTGCGGCATCCTGGGTTGAGTGGTCTGTGTGTACATCTTATTAACTATTGGGCTGAGAGCTCGCCCCTTGGGGGTGAGTTTTATTCTAGGTGCCAAATGTCTTTCAGGGCCATAGTATTGGGAGTCTCACCAGAATTCATCTGACCAGTAATTCTGGTCATTATGGAGTTTTTAGATTTTGTTCCATGTTTTCCCTCCCACTCTATCCAGGATCTCCAGATTTGATCCTTTCCTGAGTGGTCGGCATTGGTAGCCAGGCACCATCTGGTTCCTCTGGTCTCGAGGGCCATCGTGTCCTAGGGTTGATTGCTTCTAAATGCCTTTTTGTGTGTGTGTGCGCACGTTCTTCTTCACTTCCGCAGCTAGGAGACTATTAGCTGCATCTTATGTGGTTGCTTGAAAGCTTTTAAGACTCCAGTCACTACTCACCAATGTAGGATGTGGAGCAACGCTTTTATGTATTTTGTTGTGCCAATTAAGTCTGGTGTACCCCAGTACTATGGTTCTGAGGTAGTAGCTCTATTGGATCTCTCTCCCAAGCTCTTAAAATAAAAAAAATAATAAAAAAATAAATAAATAAAATCAGGAAACGCGTGTCAGGGTTATATTAATTTACCATACTTATTCAATCTGTACTCTGAGCAAATATACCAAGAAAGCTGGACTATATGAAGAAGTGCATGGCATCGGAATTGGAGGAAGACTCATTAATAACCTGTGATATGCAGATGACACAACCTTGCTTGCTAAAGTGAAGATGACTTGAAGCACTTAACAGATGAAGATCAAAAACTATAGCCTTCAGTATGGATTATACTTCAGTACAAAGAAAAATCCTCACAAACATCATGATAAGCAGAAAAAATACTGAAGTCAAGAATTTCATTTTATTTGAATACACAATCAATACACATGGAAACAGCAATCAGAAATCAAATGATATACTGAATTGGGCAAATTTGCTGCAAATGAACTCTGTAACATGTTGAAAAGCAAAGACGTCACTTTGAGGACTAAGGTACACCTGACTCAAATCATTCCACATGCATGTGAAAGCTGGATAACGTACAAGGAAGACTGAAGAAGAGCAGATGCCTTTGAATTCTGGTGTTGGTGAAGAATAGCGACTACACCATGGACTGTCAGAAGACAGAACAAATCTATCTAAAAAGGATGGGGAGACTTCATCTCATGTACTTGACCCATGTTGTCAAGAGGAAGCAGTCCCTGGAGAAGGATGTCACACTTGGTAAAGTAGAAGGTGAGTGAAAAGGAGGAAGAAAAGATGGATTGCCACAGTGTATGCAAGAATGGGCTCAAATATAGCAACGGTTGTGAGGATGTTAAAGGACTTGAAGATTAACATTTCTTATAACAGCAATTTCAATTCTAGATGTACACTCCATAGGAATTCTTGT
>NW_006939901.1:0-1440 GCF_000298275.1 Orycteropus afer afer | reverse complement strand
AACCAAACTATGGTACACGCACACAATGGAATACTATGCAACACTAAAGAATAATGTAGAATCTGCAAAACACCGCATAACATGGATGAACTTAGAGGACATTATGCTGAGTGAAATAAGTCAATCACAAAAGGACAAATATTGTATTAGTCCATTATTGTAAAAGTCAAGGAAACGTTCACCTATGGAAGGATGTTAGTTGGATACCAGGGGTGAGAGGGGAGGGGAGGGAACACTCTTAGATAGAGAGAGATAAGTATTGATTTGAGTGAAGAGAAGGGCAATGTACCAAATGTGAGTGATCAATATAGTGGCATTGAGGAAGAGAAAGACATAGAGAGGTACAGACAACAAAGATGAACCCTTTTGTACATACAGTACTGTGTGGTCAGTGAAGGCAAACATGGGTGTATGAGTGAATAGATGGATGGACAGGCTGAACTATTAGGTATGTCTATGAAGTGGGGAGTATATCCAAAACATGTATAGAGCTGGAAGACAATGGTCCTATAAGTTTATGTGTATGATTTGAATTCCTAGGTGTATAGTAGAGATGACAGGGGCAAGGGTTGTAGTCACTGCTTGGTCACAGCCAGCTACCAAGAGGGACCGAGTAGTTGAACCTGAGGGCTTGGGACCATAGTCGTAGGGGACATCAAGCTCAATTGGCATAACATACTACACAAAACATTGTTCCACCTCCTACTTTGGGGAGTAGAGACTGGGATCTTAAAAGCTTGCAAGCTGCCATCTAGATGCAATGATGGGTCTCTCCTCATCCAGAGCAAAGAAGAATGAAGAAAACCAAATATTCCTGGAAACAATTAGTCCAAGTGACTGGTACACCATCCGATCTGCAGCCTATACAACTATGAGACCAGAAGAACTAGATGGTGCCCGGCTACCACTTTCAACCACTCAGAGTGGGATCTATGTAGAAGATCCTGGATAGAGAGGGAGGACAATGTAGAACAAAACTCAAAATGATTTGCAGAAAAAAAAAAAAAAGAGGGACCAGGTTTCCTGGTCTAATAGAGCCTTATGGAACCACTGAGACTATGGCCCCTAGCTGCCCTTCAGGTCTGAAATTGAACCCACACCTGTGGCTTCCAGCGAAACAAAAGACAGGCATATGAGTTGAACATTTACCTGAGGCAGATACACTCCTTGGAGAGAACAATCATGGAAGAAAGAAGGGCTGTTTATGCACAAGGAGACAGCTCAGGGGGCAGGAGTGCATAGAGGGATGGACACAGGGAAGAGGTGACTATTGGGAGGACGTGGGAGGGAAGCTGTTGCATTGGGGCAAGCTGTAGTCAATGTCATGAGACAAAGTATATGTGAACTGCTGTATGGAAAGTGAATTTGCTCTGTAAATTTTCACCCAAATCACAATTAAAAAAAAAAAAAAAATCTCTATGGAAGTAGATTGACCCATCT
>NW_006939900.1:0-1501 GCF_000298275.1 Orycteropus afer afer | reverse complement strand
GTAGACTGCCCAACCTTCCTTCCGAGGAGTGGCTGGTGGGTTTGAACCGCCAGCCTTCTGGTTAGCAGTCAAATGCCTTAGGCACTACACTACCATAGCTCCCTAGAGAAGCACAAGTCTTAAAAATTATTTTATATCTATCATATAGTCAATGTCAAACTGCTAAAGGAGCAAGGAGGCAGCATCTTCTGACCTCCTCTAACTCCACAAGAAGAAGACACAATCACCATCAGCAGCCCAAGGCCTATTCTTATGAGCCCAGACATGCCACCACCATCCAGCCCTCTTACTAATCTTGACACCAACCACCCCTCTTGTGGCACCCACCACCTCTCTTGGGTTCAGTAATTTGCTGCAGTGGCCACACAGAACTCACAGATTATGGGGTTTATTAGGGAAGCAGCAGGCTACAATTCAAGTTCAGGAACACACTCAGTCTCGCAGCCAACTGTGTCTCTCAGCAGCCAGGCCTCTCAGCAGCCAGCAGTCTGTCTTAGTCTCTCAGTAGCACATCTCTCTCTCTCAGCAGCATGTCTCTTTCAGCAGCACATCTCTCTCAGTTGGTAGTCAGAGAGACTCCCTTCCGCCTTTAGGTGGGCTCATTTTAAGCCTGGCAGAGTGGCAAAATTAAGCAATCCCAATATCAGAATTCTACACACCTGAGAGAGAGCAAAGTTCCCAGATTACTTCATGCTGCCCTAGGTAGATAACTTTAACATTCAGCTACTCAGTTGGTCATGGCAAATGAGTTACAAATACTATGGCTAGAAAAGCCATACCATGTAATTTACTACACTGCACAAACACACCATAATAATTTGGTGTTTAGAAAAATGAAATTGCAAAACATTCTTATTTTGTATGATGTCTGTTTTAACCCTAGAAAGTTCTTACCTTCTTGAAGTTTCTTCTCATTTGGTTCTACTTGTCCCCTTACCCACTACCATTGAGTTGATTCTGACTCATAGCAACCCCCATTGGGTTTCCAAGGTGATAAATCTTTATGGAAGTAGATTGCCCTGTCTTCCTTCTGCAGAGTGGCTAGTAGGTTTGAACCATAACCTTCTGGTTAGCAGTCAAATGCCTTAGGCACTGTGCCACCAGAGCTCCTTATTTGTCCCCTTAGGTATTACCAAACTAATAGAGTCCTTCAAATATCTGAAGACAGCTAACAAGGCTCACTTAAGTCTTTTCTCAGGTAAACATTCTAGCCATTTGAATCAAATTTACTATCCTGATCTCTTTTCTAAAAAGGTTCTAGTTTATCAGTGTCCTTCTTAAATTGTGCCACTTGGAAGTGAGTGCAATATACCAGTTGTAGTTTGGCTTTTTTGTAAAACACGAGATGATTATTTATGTTATTCTGGATATAAAATTGGTAGTAATAGCAAACAACAACAACAACAGTATTCCATTGTGTGTATGTACCATAGTTTGGTTATCCATTCCTCAGTTGATGGACATCTAGGTTGTTTCCATGTTTTGGCTATTGTAAATAGTG
>NW_006939899.1:0-1462 GCF_000298275.1 Orycteropus afer afer | reverse complement strand
TCAGATACCATCTTGCCCCAGCACTAGCAGCAAAGTTCAACAAGACAAAAAATAAGAAATACTGGTGAGGATGTGGAGAGATGGGGACTCTCATCCACTGCTGGTGGGACTGTAAAATGATACAACCATTGTGGAAAGCAGCATGGCAATTCTTTAAAAAGTTGGAATTACAAATACCATTTGACCCAGCAATTCCATTACTAGGTATATATCCTAAAGAACTCAGAGCCAGGACAAGAACAGATATATGCACATCCACGTTCTCCACAGCACTATTTATAATAGCAAAACAATGGGAACAACCTATGTGCCCAGGAACAGAAGAATGGATAACCAAACTATGATACATACACACAATGGAATACTAGTCAACCCTAAATAATAGTGTAGAATCTGCAAAACACTGCATAACGTGGATGAACTTGGAGGGCATTAAAAACTCTCAACTCACTGCTGTTGAGTCGGATCTGACTCATAGCAACCCCTCCTTGGGTTTCTGAGGTGGTATCACTATGGAAGTAGGTTGCCCAATCTTCCTTCTGAGGAGTGGCTGGTAGGTTTGAACCATCAGCCTTCTGGTTAGCAGTCAAATGCCTTAGGACTACACTGGAGGATATTATGCTGAGTGAAAAAGTCAATCACAGAAGGACAATTATTGTATTAGTCTGTTATTGTAAAAAGTCAAAGAAAGATTTATATATGGAAGGAAATTTTCTTTGTTGGTTAGCAGGGACAGGAAGGGAGGGGAGGGAACTCTGCTAGATAGGTAAACACAAATATTGATTTGGGTGAAGGGCAATGTATCAAATATGACTGATCAACATGGTGGCATTGAGGAAGAGGAAGACATAGAGAATGCATGGGAGGTACAGACAACAAAGTTGAACCCTTTTGCACATACAATACTGCATTGTCAGTAATGGCAAACATTGATATATGGGTGGATAGATGGGTGGACAGGCTGAACGATCAGTTATGTCTATGCAGGGGGGAGTGTGCCCATAACCAGCTGTAGGGTTGGCAGACAATATTTCTAAAAGTGTATTCGTATGTTCTGTAAGAATATAGCACAGCTAACAAGGGATAAGGGTGTAGTCACTTCTTGGCCACAGCCAGCTTCCCATAGGTAATTGGACCTGTGTGCTCAGGACCATGGTAGAAAAGGATATCAAGCTCAATTGGCATAATACACTACACAAAAACGTTCTACATCCTACTTTGGCAACAAGCAACTGGGATCTTAAAAGCTTGCAAGCAGCCATCTAGATGTAATGATGGGTCTCTCCTCATCCAGAGCAAAGAAGAATGTGGCAAACAAAAGATGCATTGAAATGATTAGTACAAGGAACTGGTACACCATGCAATCCTCAGCCTATACGAGTATGAGACCAGAAGAATTAGATGGTGCCTGGCTACTACTGTCAACCACTTGGAGGGGTATCTAAGAAAGAGATCTTGAGAA
>NW_006939898.1:0-1475 GCF_000298275.1 Orycteropus afer afer | reverse complement strand
CAGACTAACAGAATCTGCATCACCTGGAAATTTTGTTAGAAATGCAAATTTTCATGACCTACTCAAAACCCTCGGGAGGAAGTTGGGGCAATCTACTTCCCGTAGTGATGCTGCCTCGGAAACCCAAGGAGGGGTCGCTATGAGTTCGGTCTGACTCCACAGCACATACCAACAAGGAAACAACAAACTCAAAACCTATTGAATTGGAAATCTGTGTTCTAACAAGCCCTGTGGGAGCTCTGGTAGCATAGTGCCTAAGGCACTTGACTGCTAACCAGAAGGCTGTCAGTTCAAACCCACCAGCCGCTCCGGAAGGAAGATGGGGCAATCTACTTCCCTAGTGATACTGCCTCGAAAACCCAAGGAGGGGTTGCTATGAGTCGGGTCCGACTCCACGGCACATAACAACAACAAGCCCTATAGGTGATTCTGAGATAAATTGGTTTGAGAACCATTGCTCTAAACACATCCCGTCCTGGTAGAGCATCTTGGGAATACAATTTCAACTTTCTAACAATGATTCTGATTCCATTACTCATACTTTTGGCCTTATAAAATTTAGATTAATTTTTTAAAAATCTGCTTGGAAGTTAACCATGTTTTACATTGAGTGACATGAAGGAGATTGTTGTTAGCATTTAAATTACTTTGTGGTATGAGTCTCTCATTAATTACTTGTGTTCTTAGTAGCTGATGCTTTATTGAAAGGACCTGTGCTAGCATTAATAAATGCAAACAAAGTGGAAGGTCCTGAGGTTAATGAGATAATGAAACATTAATCTGTGTTTCTTCTTTAATGTAAAATGGAGACTCGTCAGGTTCATTTGACATACTTTATATTTGTCTTTCCAGGAAGAACAAAGTATGTTAGCGATGGAGGATGAGGGCACAGTACAACTCCCGTTGGAAGGGCACTATAGGTAAGACATGAATTTAAAAGCGTACCTTTGAGTAACAGGATGTGTTGTTATATACTCTACTTAGGAATCTGCTACTGTGTGGATTCCTGTAGAGGTTTGTTGATGTTGTGATAGAGTGGAAAGAGCTGAGACTAGAAATCAGATTAACAAGATCTCAGTACTAAGTTCAGCCACTAATATCTGTGTGACTATTGCAAGCTGTGTAAAATGAAGGTGGGTAGGGAGCTGTAGTCTGACATTTTTTCTTCTCCTTTCATAATATATATAAAAGTTCCCTTTCATAGCCTTAAAAAGTAACACTGCTGGTCGAGATTCACTTCTGAGATAAAAGAGCTAGGTACTCACTAACTTGGTCACAGGTAAATGTTTTAACTCTGAGAATTTGCTCAATAAAAGACATCAAAAGAGACGATCTAATTCCTTAGTTTCAGAATCTAGTCATACCAGTCACTTTATTTTTTATTTTTTAATTTTATTTTGATTTGGGTGAAGATTTACAGAGTAAATTCACTTTTCATACAGCAGTTCACATATACTTTGTCTCATGTCATTGAC
>NW_006939897.1:0-1442 GCF_000298275.1 Orycteropus afer afer | reverse complement strand
AGAAGGCTGGCGGTTCAAACCCACCAGCCACTCCTCGGAAGGAAGGTTGGGCAATCCTACTTCCGTAGTGATACTGCCTCGGAAACCCAAGGAGGGGTGGCTATGAGTCGGGGCTGACTCGATGGCAAACAACAACAACAACAACATATTAACACCAGAATGGTCTGTATCCACGCACGCGCACGTGTGTGTATGTGTGTGTGTGTGTGTTGGGAGGGTAAGTTGTTCCCATGGCGGAATCCCAGATGGAAAAACACAGCTCTAGAGGAACATAGACCCAGAAATCAGCAAGAACCAAGAGAGCGTCTTGCTCCGCCTTTTCCTGACAGGCCCCCGTTCTCCCATCCCCGTTCCTATGCGTCACCTGACTGTTGGTTCCATTTTCCTGCCTTGGCCCGGTGGCTCCTCAAGCATGCTCCGGGCTCTGCTCCCTTACAACTCCAGCTCCAGAACGGTTCAGATGCCCCAGCCTTGGTCCATTTCTCCTGCAGCCCCGTCACTGTCTGGCTCCTTCCCTTGTAGCATTTCCCTCAGCTGTGACTGCACTGCCTCAGCTCTATGAGATAAGGCGGCCGAGGGTAGATAGTCTACATCTCAGCCACTTGAACTGAGAGGATAGGGATGGTGGGAATTTAAAGCGTGTGCACACAAACACACACACACATTTATACACCTCTTGACACTCACCAGAGATGCTTGCTGCCCTTCGAAGATTTCATCTCCCTTGGACCCACAATCAACACCCATGGAAGCAGTAATCAAAATATCCTACGACATACTGCATTGGGCAAATCTGTGGCAAAGACCTTTTTAAAGTGTTAAAAAGCAAAGATGTCATTTTGAGAACTAAAGTGTGCCCTGACCAAACCATGGTATTTTCAATCACCCACATGCATGTGAAAACTGGACAATGAGTAAGGAAGACCAAAGAAGAATGGATGCATTTGAATTATGGTGTTGGTGAAGAACGGTGAATGTATATGGACTGCCAGAATGAACGAATTTGCCTTGGAAGAAGTACAGCCAGAATGCTCCTTGGAAGTGAAGATGAAATGACTTCATCTCACATAGTTTGGACAAGTAATCAAGAGCGACCAGTCCCTAGAGAAAGACATCATGCTTGGTAAAGTAGGGGATCAGCTAAAAAGAGGAAGACCCTCAGCAAGATGGGTTACACAGGGGCTGCAACAATGGGCTCAAGACAGCAATGAGTGTGAGGATGGAGGGGGACAGGGCAGCGTTTTGTTTGTTGTACACGGGGTTGCTATGAGCAGAAGCCGATCCAACAGCACATAACAACAGATTTTCCAAATGCAATGTGATTTCAATAGCTCTTCAGATGTCTGTTCCAGTAAGTAACTAGTTGCTGTCAAGTTGGTTCTGAGTCACGGTGACCCACGTATGTCACAGTAGAACTGTGGTCCGTAGGGTTTTCAATGACT
>NW_006939896.1:0-1446 GCF_000298275.1 Orycteropus afer afer | reverse complement strand
CTGTAAATCTTCACCCAAATCCTATTAAAAAAAAAAAAAATTGACAAAGCAAAAATACTAAAAAAAAAGAACCTGCTCATCTCCAGCTCTCTCAGTACAGTGACTGTACCTGATATGCATGTCCTCAAAAGCCACCCTGGGCTAGAGTCTAGGTTGGCCCCTACTGAGAATCTTGCTACCGAACTAAGGCCAATGGAGCAGAGAACTTGTGCAAAGGAAGCCAGGGCCTACCTGCTAGCTGTGGGTCCTTTTTACTCTTATGAGTTATATATCTTTAGGGTCCCAGAGAGAGCTATGATCTATGCGTCCAGTTAGATGCCCATTGTTATTAGCTGCCATTGAATCAACCCCAGCTCATGGTGACCCCATGCACAGAGTGAAGTATTGCCCTGTCATTGGTTTTGGATTGTACTATTGTGATCCACGGGATTTTTATTGGCTGATTTTCAGTAGTAGATTACTAAACTTTTCTTGCTAGCCCATCTTAGTCTGAGAGTTCTACTAAAATCTGTTCAGCATAATAGCAACACATAGGCCTCACTGATGACAGGTGGTGATTGCAGATGAGGTACACTGGCCAGGAATCAAACACAGGTCTCTGGCATGGAAGACAGGGATCCTACTACTGAACCACCCTCCTCTCAGAAACTCCTTGTTGTTGTTGTTGTTATGTGCCGTCGAGTCAGCCCCGACTCATAGCGACCCCTCCTTGGGTTTTCAAGGCAGTACCACTATGCTACCAGAACTCCTTAGCTCTTCATAAACTTCTTTCAATCCTATAGTGACTCTATTGACTCACAGGGGAAAGAAGTAAAGGAACATAGAACATCCTAATATTTGTTTTGAGCTTGGTCTCACATACGCTTCCGTATGTGGAATATTCATGTCAAAGAATCATCAGCTATTGTCTGGATGGTGCTTATTGCCAGCAAGCTTTAAACTTATGATTTTCTTTCCCCCCAGATAAATTCCATATTCTATTATCTCTTGACATTCTCTTTCCTATTGGTAGCACCAAAAATCTCTTAGTTCCCGCGGGATCATTTCAGTTGTTCATGCTTGAAGGATCCTGTTGTCTGTGAAGGAAATCCTATCCAGTAACTATTAAACCACAAACATCTGTCCATTGTGGGAGATGTCTTCCCATAAGCTTATTGCTTTGTACGCTTCAAGTATCCCATTACTGCTTGTAGAAAAAGTATGCTCTTTCTTCCATCAAGGAGACCACAAGTTCACAGGAAGTCAAGGCAGTTGGTTGACATTTGATAATATGAACAATGATTTGCACCCAGAGCAACCTGCTCCTGAATGGAAATCTAAGGAATGAACCATTTATAATTTAAAACAATGTTATAAGTGATGTGCATGGAACACTAGTTACTGAGAGGCTTCCACAGTCATATACGTTTGGTAAATTCTGCTCATTACAACAATATATAAATACTT
>NW_006939895.1:0-1503 GCF_000298275.1 Orycteropus afer afer | reverse complement strand
TCAAATGTGCAAAGACCTGGAGTTAGAAAACCAAAAGAGAAGAACATTCTTGGCATTTCTCAAACTGAAAGATCTGAGGAAAAAATTTAGGCCTCAAATTGCAATATTGAAAAATTCTATGGGCAATATATTGAATGATGCAGGAAACATCAAAGGAAGATGGAGGGAATATATAGAGTCACTGTACCAAAAAGAAATGGTTAATGTTCATCCATTTCAGGAGGTAGCATGTGATCAAGAACCAATGGTATTGGAGGAAGAACTGGAAGCAGCACTGAAGTAACTGGTGAAAAACAAGGCTCAAGAAATTGATTGAATACTCATTGAGACATTTCAACAAAGAGATGCAGTGTTGGAGCCACTCACTTCTCTATGCCAAGAAATTTGGAAGACAGCTACCTGGGAAGCTGACAGAAAGAGGTCAATATTTGTACCTATTCCAAAGAAAGGTGATCCCACAGAATGTGGAAATCATTGAATATCATTAATATCACATGAAGAAAAATTTTGCTGAAGGTAATTGAAAAATGGTTGTACATTGACAGGGTACTTCCAAAAATACAAGCTGGATTTAGTAGAGGATGTGTGATTACAGATCTCATTGTTAATGTCAGATGGATCTCAGCCAAAAGCAAAGAATACTGGAAAGATGTTTACTTGTGCATCTGATTGTGTGGATCTTAACAAATTATGGATAACATTGAGAAGAATGGGAATTCCAGAATACATAATTATGCTCATGAGTAGCCTGTATACAGAACAGGAGGCTGTCATTAGAACAGAATAAGGCAATTCTGCATAATGTAAAATCACCATACTTACTCAATCTGTATGCTGAGCAAATAATCCAAGAATCTGGACCATATGAAGAAGAACCTGGCATCAGAATTGGAGGAAGGCTCATTAACAATCTGCAATATGCAGACAATACAACCTTCCTTGCTGAAAGTAAACATGACTTGAACCACTTAGTTATGAAGATGAAAGACTACAGTCTGAAGTATGGATTACATCTCAACATGAGAAGACAACAAAACCCTAACCATAACCCATCAACAACATCTAGATAGATGGAAAAAGGATTGAAGTTGTGAAAGATTTCATATTTCTTTGTTCTGTAATCAACACCCATGGAAGCAGCAGCCAAGATATCAGATGATGTATTGCACACGGCAAATCTGCTGTAAAGTACCTCTTTCAAGTTCTGAAGAGTAAAGATGTGTCTTTAAAGAAGTATGTGGCTAACCCAAGCCATGGAGTTTTAAGTTGCCTCATATGCTTGTGAAAGCTGGGCAATGAATAAGGAAGACCAAAGAAGAGTTGATGCTTTTGAGTTGTGATGTTGGTGAAGAGTACTTGAAAGTACCATGGACTGCCAGAAGCACTAGCAAATTTGTTGTGGAGGAAGTGCAATCAAAAGGCTCTTTGGGGAGTTCTGGCAAGATGGTAGACTAGGCAGAAGGATTGCACAGACCCTCTTCAACAAAGAAAAGGGAAACCATT
>NW_006939894.1:0-1503 GCF_000298275.1 Orycteropus afer afer | reverse complement strand
GTTGGTTTCTGGGTTATATCATCATGTGTGTTAATGGTCAGTTGTTGTTCACTGTTTTTGCTTCTCTGTCCATCTGGCTCCCTTTAGCATCTCGTTAGATTGGTCTGGTTTTAACAAATCCCCTTAATTTCTGCTTATCTGAAAATATCTTAATTTCACCATCATATTTGAGGGACAATTTTGCTGGGTACATAATTCTTGGTTGAAAATTTTTCTGTTTCAGTGTTTTATGTATACCATCCCATTGTCTTCTCACCTGCATGCTTTCTTCTGCCAAGAAATGTGGGCTGTCTTCTTGGTTGCCTCTTGTAGGTAAATTTTCTTTTTCCCATGCTGCTCTCACGATTCTTTCTTTGTTTTTGATTTTGGTAAGTTTGATGATGATATGTCTGGGTGATTTTTTTTGGAGTCTATCCTGTTTGAGTTTTGTTGGACTTCTTAAAAGGATATATTATCATCTTTCATGATACCAGGAAAATTCTCTTCCAACAAATCTTTGACAATTTTTTCTGTGGTTTTATTTGCCTCTTCCTGTTCTGGAATTCTGATTATGCATAGGTTATTCCTTTTGATGGTATCCCACATGAGTCTTAGGCTTTCTTCATTTCAGTTTGATCTTTTTTTCTGATTGACCCTTTTCCAAAGAAGTATTCAGGTATTTGCCTTCAGTCTCACTAATTCTGTCTCCCATTGGTTCAATTCTGCTCCTTTTCCCACAATGTCATCTCTATTTCTGAAAATTTAATATTAATCTTCTGGATTTCTGTGTGTAGATTTTATGTCATTTCTAATTTTTCATTTATTTTGCCATTTTGTTCTTGTATTGTCTTTCAAAATTGTCCTAGGGTTTTCTCTTTGTTTTCCTTGATCTGTCTCTCAATTCATTGAAGATAGCTAAATACAATTCTTCTGAATTTCTTCCAGAGAATTCCAATGCTTGTCTTGCTCAGGGATGTGTTTTGAGTCTTTATCCTGGTCCCTTGTTTCTCATTCTTTATCTTGCTTCTTTGTGTGAACTATGATGCTCTGTTGTCAAAGCATTGTGACATTTTTGTGTTTGTATTTAATTGGTGATTGTATGTTGGAGTGACTTCTCCATGATTTGTTTTGTTTGTATATTATCTATATATGCAGGGTACTGTGCTGTGCTCCTCTATTTGCTAGTTGACAGCACTTATACATATCCTCACCACCTGTCTCCTTTCCTGTTGTCAGCCTCTTGTATATCCTGCTGACCTTGGGAAAAAAAAAAAAAAAAGAAACCTATTCTTAGGTTCCTGGAATCCGAAAGAGAATGCTATCACTTTAAAATCCAAAATGGTTGCCACCTATAAAGGTTCAAAATGGCTGTGACCTTGGCCACTTTAAATATCCAAAATGGCCACCACTTGTAAACATTCAAAATGGCTGCTCCTTTTGTCACTTTAAATATCCAAAATGGGTGCCATGTGTAAACAATCAAAATGGCTGCACCCTCTGGGCAGTGGAAAGTCAACAGCTCAG
>NW_006939893.1:0-1442 GCF_000298275.1 Orycteropus afer afer | reverse complement strand
CGCTATGAGTTGGGTCTGACTTGATGGCACATAACAACAACAACAACAACAATTCTATTTAAATGAACATCAGTGGCCTTTCTGTTATTATTTTAATTATTTTTCTACTTAAATCTGCTAGAGTTTGTTTCTGGCATTTACAATAAAGGATCTTCTCTAATATTTGTTGTTGCTGTTAGGTACCATTGAGTCATCTCCAACTCATAGCGACCCTATGCACAGCAGAATGAAACACTGCCCAATCCTCCACCAGCTCCATGATCCTTGCTATACCTGAGCCCATCGCCGCAGCCACTGTGTCAATCCACTTCATTGAGGGCCTTCCCTTCTTTCATCAATCCTGCACCTTACCAAGCATGATATCCTTCTCCAGGGAATGGTCCCTTCCAATAACTTGACCAAAGTAGGTGAGACTAAGTCTGGCCATTCTCGCTTACAAGGAGCATTCTGCTGCACCTCCTCCAGGACAGATTTGTTAGTTCTTTTAGCAGTCCATGGTACTTTCAGCATTCTTTGCCAGCACCACAATTCAAAAGCATCAATTCTTCTTCAGTCTTCCTTATTCATCATCCAGCTCCCACATGCATATGAGATGATTGAAAATACCATGGCTTGTGTCAGGTGCACCTTAGTCTTCAAGAGACATCTTTGCTCTTCAGCCCTTGAAAGAGGTCCTTTGCAGCTGATTTGCCCAGTGCTATATGTCGTCTGATGTCCTGACTGCTGCGTCCATTGGCATCAATTGTAGAACCAAGCAATGTGAAGTCTTTGACAACTTCAATCTTTTCTCCATTTATCATGATGCTGCTTATAGGTCCAGTTGTGAGGATTTTTGTTTTCTTTATCTTGAGCTCTTCATCAGTAAGTGCCTCAAGTCATCCTCACTTTTAGCAAGCAAAGTTGTGTCATTGGCATATCACAGGTTGATAATAATTCTTCCTCCAATCCTGATGCCACATTCTTCTTCATATAGTCCAACTTCTTGGATTATTTGCTCAGCATATAGATTGAATAAGTATGGTGAAAGGATACAACCCCGACACACTCCCTTCTTGATTTTAAATCATGCAGTGTCCCCTTGTTCTGTTTGAATGACAGCTTCCTGGTCTATGTACATGTTCCTCATGAGTACAATTAAGTGTTCTGGAATTCCCATTCTTCTCAATGTTATCCACAATTTGTTATGATCCACACAATCAAATGCTTTTGCATAGTCAATAAAACATGAGTAAACATCTTTCTGGTATTCTTTGGTTTGAGCAAATATCCATCTGACATCAGCAATGATATCCTTCATTCCACGTCCTCTTCTGAATCCAGCTTGCATTTCTGGAAGTTCTCTTCAATATACTGCTACAGCCATTTTTGAATTATCTTCAGTAAGATTTTACTTGCATGTGATACTAATGATATTGTTTGAAAATTTCCACATTCTGTGGGAT
>NW_006939892.1:0-1444 GCF_000298275.1 Orycteropus afer afer | reverse complement strand
CCACAGTCTCAGTGGTTCCACCAGGCTCCATTAGACCAGCAAACCTGGTCTCCCCCCCGCTTTCTTTCCCAAATGATTTTGAGTTTTGTTCCACATTGTTCTCCCTCTCTATGCAGGATCTCCTACATAGATCCCCCTCTGAGTGGTTGACAGTGGTATCTGGGCACCTTCTAGTTCTTCTGGTCTCATAGTCGTATAGGCTGAGGATCCCATGGTGTACCAGTTGCTAGGACTAATTGTTTCCATGAATTTTTGTTTTTCTTCATTCTTCTTTGCACTGGATGAGGAGAGACTCCTTGTTGCATCTACATGGCCACTTGCAAGCTTTAAAATCCCAATCACTACTTGCCAAAGTAGGAGGTGGAACAATGTTTTGTGTAGTATGTTATGCCAACTGAGTTTAATGTCCCCTGAGACTATAGTCCTGATCCTACAGGTTCAACTACTCAGTCCCTCTGGGTAGCTGGTATAACCAAGAAATGACTACAACCTTGCCCCTTGTCAGCTCTACTATACACCTGGGAATACAGATCATACAAACACACTTATAGGACCACTGTCTGCCAAGCCTATACATGGTCTTGGGTACACTCCATGCTTCATAGACATACCTATTAGTTCAGCCTGTCCACCCGTCTATCCACCCGTTTACCCATTTTTGCCTTCACTGAAAACTCAGTACTGTATGTCCAAAAGGGTTCATCTTTATTGTCTCCCATTTACCTCCCAGCAATTCAAATATACCTCTCTATGTACCTCCCATGTACCTGTGTAAGTCTTCCTCTTCCTCAGTGCCACCATGTTGATCAATCACATTTGGTACCTTGCCCTTCTCTTCACCCAAATCAATACTTACCTCTACCTATATAACAGTGTTCCCTCCCCTCCCTTCCACCCCTGGTAACTAACAAAGAAAGTTTCCATCCACAGATGAACTTTTCGTTGACTTTTACAATAATGGACTAATACAATATTTGTCCTTTTGTGACTGACTTATTTCACTCAGCATAATGTTCTCCAAGTCATCCACATTCTACAGTGTTTTGCAGATTCTAGGTTATTCTTTAGGGTTACATAATATTCCATGGTGTGTTTATACCATAGTTTGGTTATCCATTCCTCAGTTGATGGCCACCTAGGTTGTTTCCATCTTTTAGCTATTGTAAATAGTGCTGTGATGAACATGGGTGTGCATATGTGTATTCTTGTCATGGGTCTCACTTCTTTAGGATATATACCTAGTAATGGAATGGCTGAGTCAAATGGTATTTCTAATTCCAACTTTTTAAAGAATCCCCATACTGCTTTCCACCGTGGTTGTACCATTTTACAGTCCCACTAGCAGTGTAGGAGAGTCCCAATCTCTGCACATTCTCACCAGCATTTGTTATTTTCTGTCTTGCTGAACTTTGCTACTAGCGCTGAAGCAAGATGGTATGTCATT
>NW_006939891.1:0-1503 GCF_000298275.1 Orycteropus afer afer | reverse complement strand
TTGGGCAATCCTACTTCCGTAGTGATACTGCCTTGGAAACCCAAGGAGGGGTCGCTATGAGTCGGGGCCGACTCGACGGCATACAACAACAACAACAACATGTACTTTACTAACAATGATATTCTTCTCCAGGGACTGGTCCCTATTGGCAACATGACCAAAGCATGAGAAATTAAGTCTAAGTAGGATTCTGGCTGTACTTCTTCCAAGATAGATTTCTTCATTCTTATGGCAATAATCTTCACCAATTCTGCAATTCAAATGCATCAATTCTTCTGTGGTCTTCATTATTCATTCTGATGAGAGACACAGGTAATTTACATGTGGGGTAATATGAATCATAAATGTTGTACATATCATTTGGCAAACATTTATCTGGATTTCAGTTGGGCATATTCATAGGTAAGTGCTGTGTAAGAAGGTACACATATGCCCAATATTTATAGAGTGCCAGAAAGTTTTCCAAAGTGTTGCATACATTTTCACAGCCATTCCTTGGAAGGAAGGTTGGGTGATCTACTTCCCTAGAGAAACCGTCTTGGAAACCCAAGAAGGGGTCGCTATGAGTGGGATCCAACTCGATGGCAGTGAGTTTGGTTTTTTGGTTTGGAAGCTGTCCCTGAGGGTTCTGACTGCCTTACATACTTGCCAACAATCGAAGCATTTCTTTTCTTTCTTTCTTTTTTTTTTTTTTTTTTTTTTTAAGGCACTCTAGCCACTCTGCATTCAGCTGCTAACCAAAAGGTCTGTGGTTCTAAACCACCAGCTGCTCTTCAGGAGAAATAGGAGGCCGAAAGGTGAGGCAATCTGGCAGTCTGCTTCCATAAAGATTTAAAACCAAACTCATTGCTCTCCAGTCAAATCCAGGTCAAGTCATAGTGACCTCTCCTTGGGTTTCTGAGGCAGTATCTCTGCAGAAGAATATTGCTCAGTCTTCCTTCCAAGGAGTGACTGGTGATTTTGAACCACCAGCCTTCTTGTTAGCTGTCAAATGCCTTAGGCACTGCACCACCAGAGCTCCTTACAGCCTTGAACATGCTATGGAGCAGTTCTCCTCTGTCCTAAAGGGTCACAGTGAGTCAGAATTTAATCAGTGGCAGTGTTTTTTTTTTTTTTTTTTTTAATCGAGTTTTTCGTAGTATCATCCTATGAATTGAATTTTCATATCCTTAATGATAAATGAAATTGCTTACATTTTCTTATTTTTGGCACATTTTATAGTCCCATTTCCCTTAGCTATAAGCTGTCTGTTCTAATGTCTATCATTTTTTCATTTGTTATTTATTTACATATATATTTTATGCACAGACATATAAAGATATATATCTATACATATATAAATACATGTGTGTGTGTGTGTGTGTGTGTGTGTATATGCATAGAAACAAAAACGAATTCCAGATAATAATTTTAAAGTGAAAAATATAGTAGCATTCTGTACCTCCACAGTATTGTGCAAACTACTGCATCTATCCACTTTCCAAAACATTTTTATTACCCTGA
>NW_006939890.1:0-1503 GCF_000298275.1 Orycteropus afer afer | reverse complement strand
ACCAGCTGCACCTTACAGTGGACACCTGCAAAGACAGAGACATCCTGGTCATGAAAACATCACATGTGCCCATTGTTTCTCTCATTCATGGCCATTCACATGCACTTGGTCTCCATAAAATAACAACAAGGAAAACCCAGCTCAGTAATGAATCCATGGAGGCCCGTCTGCCTTCAGCCCAGATCACTGAATGGAGACGCCTGGAGTCCCTGGTTGGGGCTCCTCCCCCAGAGCTGCAGGGTTGGGGCTGGTATGGCTTTCATAGGCAGAGGGAAGGGCTCCATTTGCATGCCCTCCTGCTACATAGTAAGCTCTGTGGTTGGATGCCTGCAGAGAGGATGGGGTCCCAGAGCAGAACTGAGTATCCACACAGAATTGGGTGGCAATGATAACACTTGGGAAAATTATTCCTCCTTATGTTTCTGTGTTAAGCTGAGCACACAATTCTTATGTTATTTCATATGACACAATTTATTTATATCTAAATGCTATAAAACAGTATTACTTTAATTTAGTTCTCTTCTTTCACTTAGCAAATGCATGTGGAAATAAATCAGTATTTCTGTATCTAGCAAGGATTCATTGGTCTCCATGCTCCGAAGTTCAGTGTGGGCACAAACCACACTTTATCTAATCCCAGTTGATAAGTATTTAGATTGTTGCCTGTTTCTGGTTACTATGGTTAAAACTGCTCAACACATAACTTTTTGTTCACTTAACAATGACCTGACATCAGAGAAAAATGTTAAGCATCATATTTTTGAGCAAGACAGTTGTCCTGAGGGAGAAAATGGGGCAAGGGCATTATCTTACCTGGAGTGGATGACATCAGACGGCTTTCAAATTTTAAGATTAAACTGATACATTTAATAAGTAGTTGAAGGTTAGTGTCTTAATGAAATAAGACTGTGGAGCTCCTGTGGCCCCAGATCTATGAGTATTTGCAGTCTGTTTCAGACTGTTCTGTTAGGACTGGGTACACCATAAACAAAGCTCTCTGCTATGCTCCCTCTGATGGTGCCTAGCGTAGTCAGAGTACCCACTTCTAACACACACCCAGACTACGTCTCATGACCCCAATACAGAGCAGAACAATTAATAGTCAGGGGTCCAGACTTCAAACCCTGTGTGCTACAGGCACAGGTGGAGTCACATGAACATGGGGGAATAGAGAACAGCACTGAGACCATGTCTGAACCACCTGGCATTTCACGTTAAGGCACAAACCTCTCAATGGGAAGGGAAAGACAATGAAACTAGATGTTGTGGATAGTGGGGAAAATCCTTTGTAGATAAAAACAAACAAAGAAGCAAGAACAGCAGCAACAACAAAGCACACACACACACACACTCACTCCCTCACTCACAAAAAAAAAAAGAAAAAGAAAGAAAGAAAAAATAAAAAAAAAAATCATGTCATTGAGTTGATTCTGACTCAGAGGCACTATAAGATAGAGAAGAACCGCTTTGTTGGTTTTCCAAGGCTGTGAGTCGTTAAACAAA
>NW_006939889.1:0-1503 GCF_000298275.1 Orycteropus afer afer | reverse complement strand
CTTTAAAGACTAAGATATGTCTGACCCAAGGTATGGTATGCTTAATATGCATGCAAGAGCTGGACAATGAATAAGGAAGATTGCAGAAGAGTGGGTGCTTTTGAATTGTAGAGTTGGAGGAGAATATTGAATGTGTCTTGGATGACTAGAAGAATGAACAAATTTGGCTTGGAGAAAATACAGCTGGAGTGCTCCTTAGAAGTGAGAATGGCCAGACTTTGTCTCACCAACTTTGGTCATGTTGTCAGAAGGGACAAATCCCTGGAGACGAACATCATGCTTCGTAAAGTAGAGGGTCAGCCTATAAGGGGAAGACCCTCAACAAGATCAATTGATACAATGGCTGCAACGGAGCAGGCAATCCTTTGTTCTGTTGTGCATAGTGTTGCTATGAGTTGGAACTAACTCGACTGTACCTAACAACAACAACATGTGAACAACACTTTTTCTGGTATAAGTCAACCTGGATAGTTAAAAGAGACCCAATGCAGTGAATTGCTTGATGTGGCCCTTCTAACCATTGTCCTCCGTTCTGTGATGTACTGTAAATCCTATTATCCACACCTGTTTGGGGTGGGGTGGTAGTTAAGGCCAGGTATCTACTTGGCTGGGCAGCTGATAGTAGTCCTTTCCTGTAATGACTGGCAATCAACTCTGTGGTGGGATTTGCCATGAGCTGCTGATTGTTAGAGCCATTCACTTAGGTTGCTGCTATTGGGCAACACAGGTGGAATGTATCTTGAGTCCTGCCGTGCTGGAGGCTATAATTCAAGTCACCACCCTTAGCTTCCCTGAGGGTATACCTATGAATCTCCTGGGAAGATTCCCCCTCCTCTTGCTCCGGCTTTGTGTCTTGGGTCATCCTCATCTCACCCCTGGACTTGGGACCGCAGCCGTCATCTGATCTGCTGATCGAGGTTCATCAAACCCGAGAGTTGGGAGGATCCGCCAGACCTACTCACGGACCCGGGACTCGCCAGCCTGCCAGCCTCCACCACTACTACGTGAGACGAACCCTTGGGTGTCTGTGAGTTCTGTGAGGCAAAATACAGAACCCTAAGAGGGGAGAAATTACTGGGAGGAGGAGGAGGAGTTAATGTCTGAAATGATGGCGTGGCATGGTAGTTTGGCATTTGGGACATCTTTAACCTCCGCCTCATGGGGACCAGCCTTGTGCTGATCTTTCTGAGAGAAACTGTTCAAGCTCCCACCCAGGAGAAGATGAGCAATTTTTGAAAGCTTTTCCCTCCCTGTGAGCCTGGCGGGGAGACCTTAGTGCTGTATAGATATAGATATAGATATAGATATTTAAATGAAAAGGAGCTCTGTAGCATAGTGGCTAAGACACTTGCCTGCTAACCAGACGGCTGGCGGTTCAAACCCACCAGCCACCACTCCTTGGAAGGAAGGTTGGTCAATCCTACTTCCGTAGTGATACTGCCTCGGAAACCCAAGGAGGGGTCGCTATGAGTCGGGGCCGACTCGACGGCACATAACAACAAC
>NW_006939888.1:0-1503 GCF_000298275.1 Orycteropus afer afer | reverse complement strand
GTGTATGTACCATAGTTTGGTTATCCATTCCTCAGTTGATGGACATCTAGGTTGTTTCCATCTTTTGGCTATTGTAAATAGTGCTGTGATGAACATGGGCGTGCATATAAGTTACTCCTAAGGTTGATGGAAAAATATGGACAGAGACAGTGGTGATGGTTGCACAAAATGATGACTATGGTTAATGTCATTGAATTGTACAGATAAAAAAATGGTGAAATGGCAAGTGTTTTATGAGAATATATACATATACACACACATACATATACATATTTATATACATACATGCATATACACAAATACATACACACATAGACATATATTTTACCACAATTTAAAAAAAGAAGAGATGATGTAGGAGGAGCCAGAAGACCCACGTGTGGGAACTGAGGAAGCAGTAGGAGAAGCCAGAGCTTTGGGGTTTAGGCAGATACAAGTGATCCAAGAATGCACAGTAGGCCTCCCAATGGTAAATAGTGAGAAGGATATAGGGAATGGTGAGGGTAGGGTTATGAGTTGCCCAGTAAAAGGATTTAGGATGTGAGAGGACCCTTGAGAAGTCCAGTAATGGGGTGGGGGTGCAGACATGTGAAGTGTCAGGAGAACACTAAACTGCTGGGAGTGAGGTCATGGAATATTCAGAAGACCACCCAGGCATGGTTAATTAGGAGATGGGAGGGATCAAGATGCAACCTAAGTATGGGAAATGAAGTTGGAGGAGTTAGATAGCAGCCCAAGTATTGGAAATGAGGAGGTGAGAAGGGCCAGAGCAGCACCCAGATGTCGGTAATGATGAGGTGGGGTGGTGTTTTGGTTACCTAGTGCCACTCTAACAGAAATACCACAAATGGGATGGCTTGAACAACAGAAGTTTATTCTCTTACAGTTTTGGAGGCTAGAAATCTGAGTTCAAAATGCCAGGCTTTAGGGACTGGATGAAAGCCCCTTGACCTTGAGCTTCAGCTCTGCCTCTTGCTCCCAGCCCACTGAAGCTACAGGCATCTCTTCACTCAGGCAGCTTCTGGATGCTGAGGCTGAGAAACCCAAGGTCAACAAGCAAAATGGCATAGTTCTGACATTACCAAATCACACAGCAGGCCACTGATTCAAGTTCACTGAAAGTCCCAAGATCTGCAGAGCATGGCAGGATGGTGAACAACAACATAGCTCCACAAAGAGTTCAAGCATGCCATAAGCTAGAGACCCATCCCCAAGGCTTCTCCTTATATACAGGAAGCAGACCACATCCCTAAGGCAGCTACTCAGCTGCTCACTGTAGATTCCACCATGGAGGTGATTACCAGTCTCATCATGGGGAATACTACATCCAGCTGCCCAGCCACTTAATCAGGCCCAGCCAAGATGACACACAAACTGAACTACCACAGATGGTCTGGAGGCTACTCAGGGGAACGGTGGCAATGGGCAAAGTTATGAGAAACTCAGTTGTGGGGAGTTAGGAGGTGTAGGAGAGATCAGGAGAAGGGGAAAAAAAAAAAAAAA
>NW_006939887.1:0-1404 GCF_000298275.1 Orycteropus afer afer | reverse complement strand
TGGGCAAGTCACTCCAACATACAATCACCAATTAAATATAAACACTAAAAGTCATAATGTCTTAGAGACAACAGAGCATCACAGTCCACACAAAGAAGCAACATAAAACAGGAGAAACAAAGGACCAAGATACAGACCTAAAACACATCCCTGAGGAAGAAGCAGCATTGGAACTCCCTGATAAAGAACTCAAAAGAATTATATTTAGGTACCTTCAATGGATTGAGAGACAGATCAAGAAAAATACTGACAAAATTGAGGAAAACAGAGAGAAAACCCTAGAACAATTTCAAAAAACAATAGAAGAACAAACTGACAAAATAAATGTAAAATTAAAAATGATACAAAATCTACAGATAGAAATCCAGAAGATTAATACTAAATTTTCAGAAATAGATAACACCTTGAAAGGGCAAAGGAGTAGAATTAAATCAATGGAAGACAGAATTAGTGAGATTGAAGACAAACACCTCAAAATTTCTTTGGAAAGGGATCCATCAGAAAAAAGATCAACACAAAATTAAGAAAGCCTAAGGTTCATGTGGGATACCATCAAAAAGAATAACTCACATGTAATTGGAATTCCAGAACAGGAAGAGACAAATAAAACCACAGAGAAAATTGTTGAAGATTTGTTGGAAGAAAACTTCTCTGGTATGGTGAAAGATGAGAATATATCCATTCAAGAAGCCCAACAAACCCTAAACAGGATAGACCCCAAAAGAAATCACAAAGACATATCATCATCAAACTCAGAAAACCAAAGACAAAGAATTCTGAAAGCAGCACAAGAAAAATAAAAAGTTACCTACAAAAGGCAACCAATAAGACTAAGCTCTGATTTCTCAACAGAAACCATGCAGGCAAGAAAACAATGGGAAGGTGTATATAAAACCCTGAAAAAGAAAAATTTCCAACCAAGAATTACATACCCCACAAAATTGTCCCTCAAATATGATGGTGAAATTAGGACATTTCCAGATAAGCAGAAATTAAGGTAATTTGTTAAACCCAGACCAACCTTACAAGAGATGCTAAAGGGTGTCTTTGGGACAGAGAAGCAACAATTGGTAAGGAAGAAGTAAAACTATCCCTATTTGCAGATGATATGATCCTATACATAGAAAATCCAAGAGACTCAGCAAGAAAACTACTGGAACTTACTGAAAAAATAAGCACAGTGGCAGAATATAACATCAACATACAAAAATTAGTTGGAATCCTCTATAGCAGCAAAGAGACCTCTGGAAAGGAAATCAATACCATTTACAATAGCTACCAAAAAGATAAAACACTTGGGAATAAATCTTCCCAGGAACACAAAAGATCTACACAAAGAAAACTGCAGAACACTATTTTAAGAAAGCAAAAGAGACCTATAAAATTGAAGAATATACCATGCTC
>NW_006939886.1:0-1504 GCF_000298275.1 Orycteropus afer afer | reverse complement strand
CAGGGCTGACTTGACGGCACATAACAACAACAACAACAAGTCTTTACCTAACCAATAATGTAGGAAACTAGTTGGTCTCCTTTGAGCTCATATATAAATCAAACCCACTGTTGTCAAGTCAATTCCAACTCATGGTGACCCCATGCGTTACAGAGTAGAACTGTGCTCCATAGGGTTTTGTTGGCTGTAGTCTTCATGGAAGCAGTTCACCAGGGCTTTCTTCCATAATACTGTTGGGTGAATTTGAACCACCAAGCTTTTGGTTAGTAGCTAGGAACAAACCGTTTATGCTACCCAGTGTTCATACTGGTCCCCAAAACACTCAGCCTCAGCAGAAATCCTATTGTTTTTAAATTTCAGTCCAAATACTGCTCCTCCAAGACCCATTTCATTTTGTTAGCCCATCTCTTGTGGCTTTGTCATTGTTCGTGTATGTATCTTAATCAGTCCTCTACTAGAGGGCAAATACCTTGAGTACAAAGGCTAACAGATCTTTGCTTCCTAGGAGCTCTTTATATATAAAACTCACTGCCATCGAGTAGATTCCAACTCATAGTGACCCCCATTGTGTTTCCAAGGCTGTAAATCTTTACAGAAGCAGATGGCTCCATCTTTTTTCCACAGAGCTTTGTTTGAACCACTGACCTTTTAGATAGCAGCTCCTTATAGAATGTGCTAAAAACAAGACAAAAAATATGTACAACTAAATTGAATAATTAAGAATGCTCAGCCAGGGTAGCAAGTAGTTGGACCTGTGGGCTCGGGACCATAGTCACAGGGGACATCAAGCTCAATTGGCATAACATAGTACACAAAATATTGTCCCACACCTTACTTTGGCGAGTAATGACTGGGATTTTAAAAGCTTGCAGGCAGCCATCTAGATGCAACAATGGGTCTCTCCTTGTCCAGAGCAAAGAAGGATGAAGAAAACCAAAGATTAATGGAAACAATTAGTCCAAGCGACTGGTACACCATGTGATCCTCAGCCTATACGGCTATGAGACCAGAACTAGATGGTGCCCGGCTACCACTGTCAACCACTTGGAGTGCGATCTATGTAGGAGATCTTGGATAGAGTGGGAAAACAATGTGAAAATCATTTGGGAGAAAAAAAAGAGAGACCAGGTTTACCGGTCTAATAGAGCCTGGTAGAACCACTGAGACTATGGCCCCTTGCTGCCCTTCAGGTCTGGAATTTAACCCACACCTGTAGCTTCCAGCCAAACAAAAGACAGGCATATGAGGTAAACATTTATACTAGATAGATGCACTCCTTGGAGAGAACAATCATGGGAGAATAGAAGGGCTGTGTGTGCACAGGAAGACAGCTCAAGGGGCAGGAGTGCATGGAGGGAAGGGCACAGAGAAGAGGTAACTATGGGAGGAAGTGGTAAATTGGTAAATTATGGTAAATTGTAGTCAATGTCATGAGACAAAGTGTATGTGAACTGCTGTATGGAAAGTGAATTTGCTCTGTAAACTTCCACCCAAATCCCAATAA
>NW_006939885.1:0-1470 GCF_000298275.1 Orycteropus afer afer | reverse complement strand
GTTTGTTCCCCAGCCACCGTGCTCAGTCCGTGCAGTCCCTGGCTAGCAGGGTGATTTTTAGGTTGATTTTTAAGTCCTACCACAACTCGGGAATGTCCAAGCCGTTTGTGCCATCAGGGGCATTCAGGTCCCTGCCAGACCACAGCTCCGTATATCTCCTTTTTTGGTATTTTCATGCAAATTCTTTTGCTAGTTGGGGTTTAGTCTACTTCTGTATCCTTCCCTTCAAGACTCAAGGGTCCAAGATTATCTTCTGTGTCTGTGTTAATTGGTTTCCCTTTTCTTTGTTGAAGAGCATCTGTACAGTTCTTCTGCCTAGTCCGCCATCTTGCCGGAACTTGCCATCCTCTCTTGATGTTTGTGTTATTGGACTGGTTTTTAGAAGGTCCCAATAATCTAGTTTATCTTCTTCTGTTTGTGCATTTTGGATTCTGCTTGACAGTCTATTTATGCTATAAATTAGAGTCCTTAATTTTGCCCCTATTTTTTCTTTGATGAACTTTATAGTTTTATATTTCATATGTAAGTCTTTGGTGCATCTGGAATTATTATTTTTTTCCTATTTTTTTAAATTGTGATTTGGGTGAAGAGTTACAGAGAAAATTCACATTCCATACAGCAGTTCACGTATACTTTGTCTCATGACATTGACCACAGTTTACCACAATGCAACAGCTCCCCTCCCACTTCCTCCCCATAGTTACCTCTTCCCAGTGTTCATCCCTCCTTACACTCCTGCCCCTTGAGCTGTCTCCTTGTGCATAAGCAGCCCTTCTTTCTCCCATGATTGTTCTCTCCAAGGAGAATATCTACTTGAGGTAAATGTTCAACTAATATGCCTGTCTTTTGTTTGGCTAGAAACCACAGGTGTGTGTTTAATTCCAGACCTGAAGGGAAGTTAGGGGCAACAGTCTCAGTGGTTCCACCAGGCTCTATCAGACCAAGAAACCTGGTCCTCACTCCCCCCTTTTTTTTCCCTCCAAATGATTTTGAGTTTTGTTCCACATTGTTCCTCTCCATCAAGGATCTCCTACATAGATCCCCCTCCAAGTGGATGACAGTGGTAGCTAGACACCATCTAGTTCTTCTGGTCTCATATAGGCTGCAGATTGGATGGTGTACCAGTCACTAGGACTCATTGTTTCCAGGAATTTTTTTTCTTTATTCATCTTTGCTCTGGATGAGGAGAGCTGCATCTAGATGGCAGCTTGCTAGCTTTTAAGATCCCAGTCACAACTCACCAAAGTAGGAGGTGGAACAATGTTTGTATAGTATGTTATGCCAATTGAGCTTGATGTCCCCTGCGACTATGGTGTCAAGTATGCAGGTTCAACTACTCTGTCTCTCTGGGTGGCTGGCTGTGACCAAGCACTGACCACAAGCTTGCCCCTTGTCATCTCTACTATACACCTGGGAATTCTGATCATTCACATAAACTTATAGGACCATTGTCTGCCAACCCTATATATG
>NW_006939884.1:0-1470 GCF_000298275.1 Orycteropus afer afer | reverse complement strand
GATTGCTCTTCTCTTTGGCTTCCTGGGTTTTATCCCCTTTCTCCTGCTCTTCCGGCCTGCTACTCTGTGCTACGCCCATGCTTACCTTGCTCCTGGAGACCCGGTCCCTCTCGGGAGGGTAACAAGGGAAAGTGTTCAGTGCAGATCAGTGAGGAAGCACAAGCCCGCCCGTGCTTACCTTGTGTGTATATATTATGTGTGTGTGTGTATGTGTGTATATATATATATATGTTGTTGTTGTTGTTGTTGTTTGCCATCGAGTCAGACTCAACTCACAGCGACCCCTCCTTGGGTTTCCAAGGCAGTATCACTGTGGAAGTAGATTGCCCAACCTTCCTTCCTAGGAGTGGCTGATGAGTTTGAGCTGACAGCCTTCTGGTTAGCAGTCAATGCCTTAGGCACTACGCTACCTCTTTTAAGTGCTGAAGAGCAAAGATTCTCTCTCTCTATATATATAATTTTGATTTGAAAATGAGCTCATGAGATTGTGGAGGCTGGCAAGTCCAAAATTCATGGGGCAGGCCAGTAGCAGAAGCTGACATTGCAATCTTGAGGCAGAACTTCATTTTCAGGAAACTCAGTTTTTGCTATTAGGTCTTTCAACTGATTTGGGTACCCGTCACATTATCAAGGTAATGTCCTTAAAGTCAACTGATTGTAGATGTTAACTGCATCTACAGAATAACTTTATAGCAATACTTTGATTAGTATTTGATTAAACAAACCTAGCCAAGTGGACATACCAAATTAACTATCTTAGATCATTGTTGCTGGCCTGCTCAAATGGGGTGCCAGTAAAATACGTGTGTATTTTACAGAAAAATTGGAAGAAAATATGGTTCTGCTGGCTGAGATAACATGGTGAATGAATCTTTCCCTTGGTGAGAATACCTTATAATATTTAGAATGGTGACACCACAGTACTGAATGAGGCTTCGACTAGATTGGGCCTCAGAGGGAGACTCCAGCTTCTGGGGAGCCTCAGGGGGTTCTGAGCTTGCAGTAGTAGCTCTGGGGTGGGCAGGCACTGTCCAGGAGGGAGTTTCTCTTAGAGAAGAGAGGCCATCTGGGTGCTATTGAGACCCTAGACAAGGACAGGAGAAATCCAGGGGTTTCTGGGTGGTTCCTGGTGAAAAATGACTCTTCCCTCTTGCTGGGCTAGGTTGGGAGTGTGCAGAGAAGGGTGCATCTGCAGCCTGGGAGCTTATTTAATTCAAAGTAATGTGAGCTTCTGACCTTTGCTATCAGTTTACTCTGAAGGCAGGGGAACAGGAGCAGCCCCAGCAAGCCGACCCTCACGGGCCCAGGCCTTGTAGTTCAGGATTAATGGACGGATTCTCAAGAGGTCTGACCCTGTGAAGGGAAGCTGCACAGGCATTTTTAACATGCCTTTTTTTTTTGTTTGTTTATTTGGGTGAAGATTTACAGAGCAAATTCACTTTCCATACAGCAGTTCACATATACTTTGTC
>NW_006939883.1:0-1504 GCF_000298275.1 Orycteropus afer afer | reverse complement strand
CTTCTGTGTCTGTGTTAATTGGTTTCCCTTTTCTTTGTTGAAGAGGGTCTGTGCAATCCTTCTGCCTAGTCCGCCATCTTGCCCCCTTTTTTTGTTTTTATGGTTTTCTTTCTTTTATTGTGGTGAAAACATGGACACCAAGAAACATCCAACAACACAACTTCCACACTTACAATTCAGTGACATTGATTACATTTTTCATGTTGTGCCATATTATTGCTATCCTCATCCAAAAGCTTTCACCAGCATTAATGTAAACTTGGTGTCCTTCAAAAACTCCTCCTTACCCCCTCCCTCTCATCCCTGGTAACTATTAATAATCTTTGGTTTCTGTATATTTGCTTATTTCATATATGTGAGGTCATATAGTATTTGTCTTTTTACGACTTTTTCGCTGAGCACGTTTTCAGGGTTCATCCATGTTTTGCAGGGCCACTTCCATAGTGATACTGGCTTGTTAACCCAAGGAGGGGTTGCTATGAGTCGGATCTGACTCAATGGCAGTGTGTGCGAATTAAGGCATATGAGGGCCCTAAATATTGATAATCTGTAGTGTGTCCTCTTCTACTTACTTATGCATACGAATGGGATATGTGAGTTTTATGTATACATACATATTATATATATTGTGTGAGTGTTTATGTGTGGCTTAGATATCCATGATATGACTTCTTTTAAAATGTGACTGTAATATTAGCAATCAAATGCAGACGTGGCATATGCCATTTTAGTGGAATAAGGTGAAATAGATTCTAAAATTTTTAGTGGTGCAGGGTACTAAGATTTTTACTGTATACCACAGTTTTACAAAAAGAATGTTCTACATATTCTATGGCAAAGAAAATGATTCTGTGAACTTAGTTGTTTCAATAATCAATTAAAAAAATCTGTTAATTTCCCCACAATGAAAAGTTGAACTTTCATCAGTTTTGCTGTAAATAGCTCACACTTCAGTTTTGATGCTTATTTTATAATAAATGCTGTAATTGTAAATGAACAAATGAAAAGATATCATAAAAGCAAGTTTAATGATCAAAAAACAAATAATAAATTACTTTTTTTATTTTTAGACAGATCTTTAATTTCTAACATGTTATAATTAAAAATGCTTCTTTCTATTCCTTGCTGTTACAAATTCTTCAGTGATTAAGCTGTCAGCAGTATCTACTTCCATATATAATAAGGATAATTACTTCAGTCTTTCTTCAATTATTGTTGTATGCTCAGGGTTTTTGAGTTTCATTAGGGATGAAAATGAGCGTTCTGTTTGCAGTTTGTGATCATTAAAGTTACAAATATGCAATTTCAACATTGGGAAATATACATTGTATTTTATGTTTTATTATGAAATCATACATGCCTACATGAGTGTGGTATAGTAAATTACTTTGTGTGGCTTTTCTACCCATAAGTCTTTGTAAACTCCAAGGTGGGATTTGCTATGAGCAACTGAGGAGGTCCTGATTGCTGAAGGTGTCCACCTGGAGTATTTCTGTTGGGAGTG
>NW_006939882.1:0-1455 GCF_000298275.1 Orycteropus afer afer | reverse complement strand
AAGAAAAGGGAAGCCAATTAACACAGACACAGAAGATAATCCTGGACCCCTTAGCCTTGAAGGGAAGGATACAGAAGAGGACTAAACCCCAACTAGCAGAAGAATTTGTGTGAAAATACCAAAAAAGGAGACAGAGAGAGCTGCGGTCTGGCAGCGATCTTGATTGATCCTGACGGCACAGCTTAGAGATTCCCGAGTGGTGGTAGGACCTAAGAATTAAGCTAAAAATCACCTTGCTAGCCAGGGACTGCAAGGAGGACTTTGCACGGTGGCTGGGGAGCAAACGGAGAAGGTGAAGAGAAAGGTGGGCTGAGCCATGGACTTTTGCCAGTCCGGGGGGCACCACCATTTTGAAGGATTAAAAAGCAGCTTGACTATATTGGATATTTAAAGAGAAAGCACTCAAGCAGATTTATGGGGTTTAAGAACATATTCTGGTTTCCAGCAATCCCAAGGAGACTCGGGACCTGCAAGACTGAAAAGGTATGACACTCTTCTTGTCACTCTTATACCCCACACCCGCTTGGTGAATGGAGGTGCAGTCATCCCCCAATCCCACCTACTTCCTGGGCCCACAGGAACTCCATCAGTCTGCGTGCTCAGACAGAGCATGGGTGCCCTACCTTGTCCTCCACTGATTTTTTTTTTCTTTTCTCTTTTCTTAAATTTTTTTTTTCAATTTTTGCTTTCTTTTTTCCTGGTGATTAGTGTGCTTGTATTTGTCTATTTAAAAACAACTAATATTATTAATACTTTTTTCCTTTTTATTATTATTCTTAATCTTCACCTTCCAGGTCTTAGTTTTCAGCACTTTTTTCTTTTCCCTGTGCCTGGTTGAATTTTTTTAAAAAATTTAAGCTTTTTTCCCCCCCTTTTTTCTCATGGATAACTCCAATGCTTGTTTCACTTTTTGCATTTTTCCTTTTTTTTTCATTTATTATTCTCCTTCTCTACTTTTTTGTTTCTTATTGCCCTATCCCCAGATATTGCAGGATTTCATGTTTTTTCTTCTTTTTTCCCTTTTTTCTTTTTTGGTTACTGTTCCTGTGTGATTACATGGTGTGTTTTTCATCCATGGCTTTTAGTTTTTTGATGGTTATTCAATTGTTATTTGTGTCTAACTGAGTTGGAGACAACAACAGTCCACATAAGACAAAAATACACCCACACCTCCTGCAACTACACTTACTGAGCAAGAGACACTACCTCCTTCTCCACAAATGGACCAATGATAAAAAACCACCAGGAAGAGCCTGAATCACCCTTAGCTCTTCTTCACAAACAGTTAACAGACATCTAAATACAACAAAGCCATAATGCCTTTGAAAAAACAGATCATCACAGTCCACACAAAGAAGCAGGATAAAGTGGTAGAAACAAGGGAGCAGGATACAGATCCAGAACACATCCCTGAGGAAGAAGCAGCATTGTAACTCTCTGACAAGGAATTCAAAA
>NW_006939881.1:0-1504 GCF_000298275.1 Orycteropus afer afer | reverse complement strand
CCAACCTTCCTTCCGAGGAGTGGCTGGTGGGTTTGAACCGCCAGCCTTCTGGTTAGCAGTCAAGTGCTTTAGCCACTATGCTACCAGAGCTCCTGGTGCTCTAAGTCATCCTAAATTTCAGCAAGTAAAGTTGTGTCATCTGCATATCGCAGGTTGTTAATGAGTCTTCCTCCAATTCTGATGCCACATTCTTCTTCATATAACCCAGCTTCTCAGCTTATTTGCTCAGCATACAAGTTGGATTAGTATGGTGAAAGGATACAACCTTGATGCACTCCGTTCTTGATTTTGAGCCACGCAGTATCCTCTTGTTCTGTTCGAACAACAGCCTCCTGATCTATGTACAGGTTTCTCATGAGTACATTCAAGTGTTCTGGAATTCCCATTCTTCTCAGTGTTATCCACAATTTGTTATGATCCACACAATTGAATGCTTTTACATAGTCAGTAAAACATAAGTAAACATCTTTCTGTTATTCTTTGCTTTAAGCCAAGATCCATCTGACATCAGCTGTGATATCCCTCATTCCACGTCCTCTTCTGAACCCAGCTTACATTTCTGGAAATTCTCTGTCAATATACCGCTACAACAGTTTTTGAATTCTCTTCAGTAAGATTTTACTTGCATGTGATATTAATTACATTGTTTGATAATTTCCACATTCTGTGAGATCACCTTTCTTTGGAATGGGTACAGATATGGATCTCTTCCAGTCAGTTGGCCAGGTAGCTATCTTCCAAATCTCTTGGCATAGCTGAGTGTGTGTCTCCAGCAGGGCATCTGTTTGTTGAAACATCTCAGTGGGTATTCTGTAATTCCTGGAGCTTTCTTCACCACTTCCTTCAGTGCAGCTTCAACTTCTTCCTTCACTAGCATTGGTTCTTGATCATATGCCACCTCCTGAAATGGATGAACATCAACCAGTTCTTTTTGGTACAGTGACTCTGAGTATTCTTTCCATCTTCTTTTGATGCTTCCTGTATCATTCAATATTTTGCCCATAGAATCTTTCAGTATTGCAGCTTGAGACTTAAATTTTTTCCTTAGTTCTTTCAGCTTGAGAAATGCTGAGCATGTTCTTCTCTTTGTTTTTCTAACTCCAGGTCTTTGCACATTTCATTATAGTGATTGGCTTTGTTTGCTCAAGCTACTCTTTGAAATCTTCTGTTCAGCTCTTTTATCTTGTCATTTCTTCCATTTACTTTAGCTACTCTCTGCTCAAGGGCAAATTTCAGTCTTTTCAGACATCCGATTTGGTCTTTTCTTCCTTTCTTGTCTTTTTAGTGACTCTTGCTTTCTTCATGGATGATGTTCTTGACATCATCCCACAATTCCTCTGGTCTTTGATCGTAGATGTTCAGTACATCAAATCTATTTTTAGATGATCTCTAATTCAGGAGAGATATTGTTGTTGTTGTTGTTGTTATGTGCCGTCGAGTCAGCCCTGACTCATAGCGACCCCTCCTTGGGTTTCCGAGGCAGTATCACTATGGAAGTAGGATT
>NW_006939880.1:0-1461 GCF_000298275.1 Orycteropus afer afer | reverse complement strand
CCAGCCTTCTGGTTAGCAGTCAAGTGCTTTAGCCACTATGCTACCAGAGCTCCCAATGTTCTAATAGGATTCTGAAATTGCTATCAGAGAACAGGATGTGGTGAATGCAAAAGCTTCCCACACGTAACAAGGGTATCTCATGTCTATTTTATAAAAACTGATTTGCTACTAGGCTTATAATGATATGGTACGTATATAAACTATAAAAACATATCTCTTACTAGTCACAATAAATGTCTTGGATATTGGCTTATGTATGTACTGCACTATACTTTTATCTAAAACGTTTAGTATATAACAGTGTATGCATCAAGGCATGGAAGAATATATTCTTGGGTATTTCACATCTCTAGAGTAATGCAGCATTATTTCTCTGTTTAATTTTCTTATGACAACATTACCACAAAGTGCATCATGTTTCCCAAATGCTCGAAAACTAGTGCTAGTGATGATAGCAACAAAGGGCAAAAGTGAAATGTGGGTTTGGAAGTGAAACAAAAGATAATTGCATAACATAATGGTGGAAAAAAAGAGAATACTATTGTTTGGAATATTGTTGTTTGTTGTTGTTAGGTGCTGTCGAGTAATCTCCAACTCATAGCAACCCTGTGCTCAACAGAATGAAACACTGCCCAGTCTTGTGCCAGCCTTATGATCCTTTCTATACCTGAGCCCATTGCTGTAATTAGTGTGCCTATCCATCTCATTGAGAGCCTTCCAAATCTTCATTGACCCTCCACTTTAACAAGCATGATATCCTTCTCCAGGCAATGGTTCCTTCTGAAAATATTACCAAAGTAGGTGAGATAAAGTCTGGCCATTCTTGCTTCAAAAGAGCATTCTGTCTGTACTTCCTCCATGACAGCTTTTTTAGTCCTTTTAGCAGACCATGGTTATGACCAATTAGTTGTGGACCCCACTGCACTCGGACCAGCCACAGGGTTACAGGTGAGGAGACAAAACTCAGGGATGCCCAAAGCAGCAGGCAGGAAGAGCAGGAGAAAGGGGATTAAACACCAGGAAGACAGAGAGAAGAGCAATCAGCCGAAGGGATTAAATGAGGAGAGGAAACTCAGGCCTGACCAGAGCAGCAGGCCGGAAGAGCAGGACAAAGGGGATAAAAGCCAGGAACCTGGACAGAAGGGCAGTCAGCCCCAGGTTACAGGTGAGAAGAGACAACTCAGGGATGTCTAAAGCACCAGGCCAGAAGAGCAGAAGAAAGGGGATTAAAAGCCAGGAAGCCAGACAGAGGAACTGTCAGCCACAGGGACCCAGGTGGGGGTGAAACAAGAGGTCTCCAACAGCAAGACAAACTTGTCTGTCGGTTTGTCCTACTGTGGTGACATGTAGACATGAGTTTTGAGGCTGAGCCTCTGGTGTTTAAAACCCAGCGAAATGCACCTGGTGCACAAATAACAGCCCAGCTTATAGACTGAGACAGACTAGGAAGAAGGAAGAGGC
>NW_006939879.1:0-1504 GCF_000298275.1 Orycteropus afer afer | reverse complement strand
CTGTCAATCTTTCTCCCATGAAGTGGCAGGCAGGTTTGAACTGCCGCCCTTTTAGTTAGCAGCCCAGTGCTTTAACAGTGCCGTGAGAGCTCCTTTCTTTGCCATAACAGGGATGAGGAAATCTCTTGAGACTCAAGAGATTAATTAGCTTGTCAAGCACCCATGTTATGTGTGACGGCTGGGATCCCAATCAGACAACATTGACAGAGGACATAAAGTGGACGAGGTTCAAAGAAATGGATGAAACTGAATGAGCATCTGGTGGAAACTGGAGATTGATGTAAGAAAGGATTTCACAAGTATAGAGATTGTTGAAAGATGACTGCTAATAACTCCCCAGTAGCATTGGGAGTATAAACCAAGCTGGTTTTGTTCAGATAAGTCAAGGAAGTGGAGGGTAGAAGAAAAACAAGCCGACTGGCGGAGTTTGACCTAATCAAGCAGAGACTGGTGGAATACATGTCAGGGGAAATAATCAGGAGAGAATATTTTTAGAATTTAAAAAGCCAGTTGCCATAGAGCTCACTCTGACTCATGGGGACACTATGTTGGTCAGAGTAGAATCATGCTCCATGACGTTTTCAGTGGATGATTTTTTTGGAAGTAGATCCTCAGTCCTTTTCTCTGTGGCTTTCTGTCCTCTGAGTGGACTCCACCTCCAACCTTTCAATTAACTGTCTATACACCCAGTGGACTCCAGTGTTTTAAAAGCTGTATCCTATTATGAAATCCTCACTGTTGTCCTCTTGTTCTTTCCTGACCCACAGCATGCCGATAAGGACAAAATGAATTAGTCAAATCAGTTGTACAGTACTAAAGAATATAGTAAAGTGGTCTAATAAAAACAAGGAATCACAAAGAAGTTGCTTGATTACTTTCTCCCTCTGTTTGTGCCAAGACAAGAAAGGCAACCGAAAGCACGCCAGCAGAGGCAGAGTGCCTCCCAAAGCCATCTGGAAAGCAGGGCTGTTTCAGCCAATAGGTGCCCTGGAATTCAAATGGCCCAGGTTATGTTACAGAAAGCAAGCAGTCAATTCTCCATCATTAAGGATCTACTGAATTATCCCGCCTCTAAACCACTGGGGCCCCTTGATTTTCCTCTGGAGCCTCAATTTCCACTGTCTCTGATGGCGTCTTCCCCAGAGGGGAAGAGATGCTCATAATTAGTATATTTTGCATTTTGTGAAAAGTGCCTACAAGCAGTCTGGTGGTGAAAATGATGTTTCAGGTGGAGACAGCAACTAGCATCGATGGTGGGAGCCCCGTGGTTCCCAGGGCTGGCCCTGCACCGTTGGCATGGAATCAGGCTCCAGGAGATGGAGGAAAGGAGCGAAGCGGTCCTCCTGCAGCCGGGAGCTGCTCCTGTGTCCCCATGGACAAGCTCTGCAGCATTCCAGTCACACCAGGAAAGCGCTCTGGAGGACGAAAGCCCAGACATAGAAGCCATGTGTCAGAACCCCATCACTGAGAGATGGAAGAGACGGCTGGGCACCAGGGGCCCTTC
>NW_006939878.1:0-1474 GCF_000298275.1 Orycteropus afer afer | reverse complement strand
GTCCAGAGGTGCTGCCATTTTGAAGCTTTAAAAGCGGCTTGACTATTTTGGATATTTAAAGAGACAATGCTCTAGCAGATTCCTGGGGCTTAAGAACACGTTCTGCTTTCCAGCAACCCCAAGGACACTCCAGACCCACAAGCCTGAAAAGGTACGACATTCCTCTTGTTATTCTAATACCCCACAAGCACTTGTTGAAGAGAGGTGCGGCCATATTCCACTCGCACCTACCTTCTGGCCTACAGGAACTCCATCACAGTCTGTGTGCTCAGAAGGAGCCTGGGTGCCCTGCTCTGTACTCCGCCAATTCTTTTTTTCTTTTTTCTTTCTCTTTCTTTATTTTTATTTTTTCTTGTTTTCTTTCTTTTTTCTGGTGATTAGTTTTCTTCTATCTGTCACTTTTAAAACAACTATTATTATTAATATTTTTGGCCTTATTATTATTATTATTAATCTTCCCCTCCCAGGTCCTAGTTTTCAGCACTTTTTCTTTTCCCTATTCTGGTTGAAATTTTCTTTTCCCTGTTCCTTGTTGAAATATATTATTTTTAATTTAAGGTTTCCCCCCACCCTTTTTTCCTGTGATTAGCCCCATTCCTTGTTTTTCTTTTTGCATTTTCCCATTTTTTTCTTTCATTGTTCTCCTTCTCCACTTTTTTCTTAGTCCCTGTCCCAAGATATTGCAGGTTTTCTTGTTTTTTCTTCTTCTTTTTCCCTTTTTTTGGCTACTGTTCCTGCGTGAATACATGGTGTGTTTTTTGTCCATGTGCTTTTAGTTTTTTGATGGTTATTCAATTGTAATTTGTGTCTAACTGAGTGGGAGACAACAATAGTCCCCAAAAGACCCAACTATACCCACACCTCCTGCAACTTCACTTACTGAACGAGAGCCACTACCTCATTCTCCACCAATAGGCCAATGATAAAAAACCACCAAGAAGAGCCTGAATCACCCTTGGCCGCTCTTCACAAACAGTTAACAGAGATCTAATTACAACAATGCCATGATGCCTCAGAGACAACAGACCATCACAGTCCACACAAAGAGGCAGGATAAAGTGGTAGAAACAAGGGAGCAGGATACAAACCAAGAACATATCCCTGAGGAAGAAGCAGAATTGGAATTCTCTGATAAAGAATTCAAAAGAATTATCTTTAGGTATCTTCAAAGGATTGAGAGAAAGACCAAAGAAAACACAGGAAAAAAAAAAAAAAAACATAGAAGAATTTTGGAAGAACAACAGGAACAAAATGACAAAATAAATGAAAAATTAGAAATTATTCTAATCTACAGATAGAAATCCAGAAGATTAATACTAAATTGTCAGAAATAGATAACACATTAGAAGGGCAAAGGAGTAGAAGTGATGCAATGAAAGACAGAATTAATGAGATTGAAGACAAATACCTGAATACTTCTTTGGAAAGGGATCAATCAGAAAAAAAATCAAAACAAAATGAAGAAAGCCTAAGG
>NW_006939877.1:0-1505 GCF_000298275.1 Orycteropus afer afer | reverse complement strand
AAAAAAAAAAACAGGTTTACTGTTCTGATGAAGACTGATGGAACACCTTAGATCACAGCCCTGAGACACCCTTCAAGCCAGGAATTAAACTCAATCCCAATGGCTCAATTTTCAGCCAAATGATAAAAATGACCACAGTGAGATACCAGGAGAGTATGTACCCATTAGACCAATCAAACATATGAGAGCAAGAGGGCAGCATTTGTCCAGGGATAGAGTTAGGAAGGCGGAAGGGGATGGAACAGAAGGATGAATGGAAGTGGTGGGTGCAAGGAGGAAGTGGGAAGAGTGCTGTTGCATTGTGGAAATTGCAGCAAATATCACAAACCGGAATGTATGTGGATGGCTGGGTGGAAAAACCAATTTGCTCTTTAAATTCCATCCAAATCACAATAAAATTAAATTAAATTTAAAAAGCCAGAAGGAGAAACAAACATGAAATCCAGATTTATCAAGTACAGTTTGGGCTAGATTATTCTGGAACAAAGCCAGTTACCGAACAACTGTAGCAAAAAAAAAAAAAAAAAAAAGCTGTTCCTTGGGAAGATTAGGAAAAAAACAAATAGCCATGTACTTTCTCTTACACATTTGTGTTGTTTGATTTAACATAATAAACAAATGCTTCTTTTGTGATTTTTTTTAAGTACCTAATGGAGGAAAATTATAAAGATACTTTGTTGAAGCAGCCATAACTGTTCTTAATACTTTTCAGATGTGTTTGGAAACATCTTGGCAAATAACTGAATCCGGTACCTCCATAGGCCTTGCCACTCACTTTGACAACAGAAGAACAGAATAGGCTTTGAATATAGTGAACTATCTATGGTTTGCAATAAAGGTTTAGTGAGCTGGCACTTTTCACATGATGTACATAGTCTGCAAGTACGAGAGTATTTATATATAGTTTTAGAGGTGTTTGCAAGCAGATGTCTTCTTTTCTTCCACTGCCATTAATGTATGTTTCATATATATTTGATGCTATGGTTTAGATTTCCAAATAGGCAGTCTCTATGTTACTAACATTTAGAACTTTAAACACTGCTTTATTTGGACATTGTAGTGTGCTTTCTTACAGAGACATTAATATAAATGGTGTTAGAGTTTAATCACCAAGTAAAAAAAATCTATTTAAACTATAATACGAATGGAATATTGAAGATTTGCAACATAAATTAAAAGAAATATTTAACCATCATAAAATACGACTTAAATAGAAAATACATTAAACTCTTAAATACATAGAACTTTTCTGAAATGATGCAAGACTAATAACTACATAAAAATACAATAAACAAATTAAGAAATTAAATAATACATTTTATATCATATTCAGTGATCATTGTTGAGGAAAACTATACTTATAGGTAGGAGAACTCCACTGACATTATAAAAAGAAGGCTGCTATTTGTTGTTGTTGTTATGTGCCGTCGAGTCGGCCCCGACTCATAGCGACCCCTCCTTGGGTTTCCGAGGCAGTATCACTACGGAAGTAGGATTGCCCAACC
>NW_006939876.1:0-1486 GCF_000298275.1 Orycteropus afer afer | reverse complement strand
ATGCGGAGAACTCAGCATGCCCTCCAGAAGGCCTTGTGGCCAGAATCTGGGCATGGCTGTTTGAGGGGCCCCTGGTCTGGTGGTCCAGAGGTGAGAAACTTCATCCACAGCTGGGGGATCACACCCGGGGTGACCGCATGCTTCGTTGATGCCATGCATCCTCGTATACCAGGCTCAGCTGCAGCACGTACATTTGGTGGCTGGTGGCTGGTGGCTGGTGTCTGGAGCAACCTGTTTCCCTCTATCCCCTCATCCCCGAGCCCCAGCCTGATGGTAGCGAAGCTCAGTCCCAGATCCCCAGTCTGATGGTGGTCAATATCTACCTCTGAACTCAAGCCTTAGGGTGAGTTCAAGCCACCCAAAGGGGTGTCCCTTCCTTGACAGAGGAGTGCATCGCGAAGGGGTGCCCAGGGAAGGCTTCAAGGACAACTCTGAAGGCTTGGCCTCTCCTCTCAAATGGCCCAAGGAAGAGTAGCCCAAAAGAGTGGCTGGGGCAGGCTCCAAGGAACACCACGATGGGGTAGCCACTCTACAGGAGAGGAAGGGCACTCTGAACGAGTGCCTGGGGCAGGCTTCAAGGTGCACCCCAAGGGGTGACCCCTCCTCGGGAGAGGAGATGCACCACAATCGGTTGCCCAAGGCAGGCTTCACATGGCTCCCCGAAGGGTTGACCTCTCTCTGGGAGAGGAGGGCCACCTTGAAATGTTGCCTATGGCGGGCTCCAAGGTGCACTCCAAAGGGGTGGGCTTTCCTGTCTTGAAGCCTGTGGAGGGGGAACCGAAAGGGGAGCCCAGGTAAGGTTTCAAGGGGAACCCGGAATGGGTAGGCCTTCTCCGGATGAAGAGGGTCACCCCAAAAGGTGTCAAGCAGGCTTCATGGGGCACACTGAAGGAGTGGTCCCTCCTCTCATGAGGCCTGAGGAAGGGCACTCCAGAGGGGTAGACCTTCCTCTCATGAGGCCCAAGGATGTGCACCAGAAGCAGTGCCCAGGGCAGGCTTCATGGGACACCCTGAAGGATTGGGCCCTCCTCTCATGAGACCTGTGGAGGTGACCTCGAAAGGGTGACTGGGAGAGGCTCCAAGGGACATACAAAAGAAGTGGACCCTCCTCTCATGAGGCCCGAGGAGGGAAAACCTGAAGGGGTGCCTGAGGCAGGCTCCAAAGGGCACTCAAAAGGGTAAGCCCCTCCTTTCATAAGGCCCAAGGAGAGGTACCACAAAAGAGTGCCAGGGGCAGGCTCCAAGGGGCACCACGAAGCGGTGTCTCTGGAGAGGAAGGGCAGCCAAAAGGGGTTCCTGAGGCAGGCTACAAGGGCACTCCAAAGGGGGTTGCCCAAATCTGGGGATTAAGGGCACCAAGAAGTGGTGCCCAGGGCTAGCTCCAAGAGGCGCCCCGAAGGGGTGGACCCTCCTCTCTTGAGGCCCAAGGAGTGGCACTCAGAACGGGTGCCCAGGACAGTCTCCAAGGGGCATCCTGACAGTGAGA
>NW_006939875.1:0-1505 GCF_000298275.1 Orycteropus afer afer | reverse complement strand
TCTCTATCTATCTAGCAGTATTCCTGTTCCTCCTTTCCTATCCCTGGTAACCAACAAAGTAAGCTTCCTTCATATATAAACCTTTCCTTGACTTTTTACAATCGTAAAGTAATACAGTATTTGTCCTTCTGTAATTGACTTATTTCGCTCAGCATAATGTCCTCCAAGTTCATCTATGGTATACAGTGTTTCTTACATTCTACATTAGTGTTGCATAGTATTCCATTGTGTGTATGTACCATACTTTGGTTATCCATTATTCTGTTGATGGGCACTTAGGTTGTTTCCATCTCTTTGCTCTTTTGAATAGTGCTGTAATGAACATGGGTGTGCATATATCTGTTCTTGTCCTGGCTCTCATTTTTTTAGGACATATACCTAATAATGGGATTGCCGAATCAAATTGCTATATCAAATTGCTGGTATTTCTAATTCCAACTTTTTAAGGAATTGCCATACTAATTTCTACAATGATTGTATAATTTTACAGTCCTAACAGCAGTGTGTGAGAGTCCCAATCTCTCCATATCCTCACCTGCATTTGTTATTTTCTGTCTTGTTGAACTTTGCTGTTCAAAGTGCTGGGGCAAGAACGGTATCTTGTTGTTTTGATTAGCATCTCTCTAATGGCTAATGATCATTTCTTCATATGTTTGTTGGCCACCTGAATATCCTCTTTGGTGAAGTGTCTATTCATGTCTTCTGCCCATTTTTTAATTGGATTGTTTGTCTTTTTGTTGTTGAGGTGTTGGAGTTTTCTATAAATTTTAGAGATAAGTCCTTTGTCAGGTATGTCGTTGCTGAATATTTTGCCCAATCTGTAGGTTTTCTTTTTACTCTTTTGGAGAAGTCTTTTGAAGCACATAAAAATTAATTTTTAGAAAGGGACCAGTTTTGTAATTTACTATATTCCCAGTATCTTGGAACATTATACACTGGGGACTCACATGTGTTGAAAGGATGGATCGATTAATGGAATCTTATTTGCCCATTTCCTTTGTGAATCAGTTAGTCCCTTGATTTACTCTTTGGTTTACATGTACCTTTTATACCAAATACTCGATTTTAAAAAAACAAATTGTAGTTTGCTGAACATGCCATGATCTTTATGCCTCTGTGCTTTTGATGTGCTGTTACTTTCATCTGGAATGTCTTACTCCACTTGTTCAGGTTAACAATTTCTTTTAGAGTCAACTGAAATATCTTCTTTTTCTTAAGTAGATTTAGTGACTTGTTCTTCTGTGCTCCCATTGCCACTGACACTTGCTTCTAATTTTGCACTTACCATGTTGTAACTGTTTATTTTGTGTTTTTGATGCTTGACACATAGTAGGTGCTTGAATTGCATAGGTGGATAAAAAGCTTTAGTTCTTTACATAAGAGTTATTTTATCTAAGAGGAAATGTTATGAATGATAGTACTTACAAGTCTCCTTGAAGACTCAGGTGCGCCTGCCAAAGGCCATGATATTTTCAATTGCCTCATAAGCATGTGAGAGCTGGACA
>NW_006939874.1:0-1445 GCF_000298275.1 Orycteropus afer afer | reverse complement strand
AGAAAAAAAAACCCTAAAAAATATTGTCGTTAGGTTTGTTTAAATGCTGCTGTTGTATGTTTTTAAAACCTTAAAATCAGTAGAGTTTTTTTTCTTTTTTCTTTTTTTTTTTCCGTTTCCTTTCAATTTGCTTTCTTTTCTGTTCCTTTTGGTTTCTTAAGACAAACCAAAGACCAAAAACCCAGAGAGCCCGTGCGTGGGGTGCCCAGGGCACCCGGGCCGCTGCCCGCTTAAAGCGCAGGGCTCGGCCGGCTGGCGGGCGGGCCCGGCCCGCTCTAGTCTCCGCCAAAGCCAATTGGAACCGATTTGGGCGTGTGAGGCTGTTTGTTCTCTCTCTGTGCCGGCCGCCTGCACCGCGCGCCCCCGCTGACGCCCCCTCTTTTCTCTTCTGTCTCTTGTTCTAGGAGGAGAGTTAATATTGCCCATTATCACGGAGGACTCCTTAGACCCCCCTCCCGTGGCCACCCGCTCCCCCTTCGTGCCCCCGCCCCCCACCTTCTACCCCTTCCTCACGGGCGTGGGCGCCACCCAGGACACCCTGCCCCCGCCCGCGGCGCGCCGCCCGGCCGCCGGGGGCCCGTGCCAGGCCGAGCGGGACGACAGCGACTGTGAGGAGCCCCTGGAGGCCTCGGGCTTTGCCTCCGGGGAGGTCTTTGACTCCAGCCTCCCCCCCACGGACGACGAGGACTTTTACACCACCTTCCCCCTGGTCACGGACCGCACCACCCTGCTGTCGCCCCGCAAGCCCGCTCCCCGGCCCAACCTCAGGACAGATGGGGCCACGGGCGCCCCCGGGGTGCTGCTCGCGCCCTCCGCCCTGGCCCCCAACCTGCCGGCGGGCAAAATGAACCACCGAGACCCGCTGCAGCCCTTGCTGGAGAACCCGCCCCTGGGGCCCGGGGCCCCCACGTCCTTCGAGCCGCGGAGGCCCCCGCCCCTGCGCCCCGGCGTGACCTCGGCCCCGGGCTTCCCCCATCTCCCCACAGCCAACCCCACGGGGCCCGGGGAGCGCGGGCCGCCGGGCGCGGTGGAGGTGATCCGGGAGTCGAGCAGCACCACGGGCATGGTGGTGGGCATCGTGGCGGCGGCGGCGCTGTGCATCCTCATCCTGCTGTACGCCATGTACAAGTACCGCAACCGCGACGAGGGCTCCTACCAGGTGGACCAGAGCCGGAACTACATCAGTAACTCGGCCCAGAGCAATGGCGCCGTGGTGAAGGAGAAGGCCCCGGCCGCCCCCAAGACGCCCAGCAAGGCCAAGAAGAACAAAGACAAGGAGTATTACGTCTGACCAGCCCGGCGCGCGCCCCACTGCCATCCGCCCCTCCTGGGAGGGCCCGGGAGGACGGCGCGGCCCTCACCCTGCCAGGGCCCTGGGGACCCACTCCTCGCCGCCTCAGACTTCCGTCGCCAAGAGGAAACAAACGCAAAAAAAAAAAAAAAAA
>NW_006939873.1:0-1445 GCF_000298275.1 Orycteropus afer afer | reverse complement strand
AGACAACCTTAGCTGTGGACTTTCTGCTGTCCGGAGTATGCAGCCATTTTGATTGTTTACATGTGGCAGCTATTTTGGATATTTAAAGTGACCGAGGGTGCAGCCATTTTGAATGTTTACAAGTGGAAGCCATTTTGGATTTTAAAGTGATAGCATTCTCATTCAGATTCCAGGGACCTAAGAACAGGCTCTGTTTGCCAGGGTCGGCAAGGACATATGAGAGGCTGACAAAGGAAAGGAGACAGGTGTGAGTGTATAAGTGCTGTCAACTAGTGAATAGAGGAGTTCCGCATAGTACCCTGCCTGTATAGATAAGATACAAACAAAACAAAGAATATGAAAATTGTGGGAAAGTCAATGCAACATATAATTACCAATTAAATATAAACACAAAAATGTCACAATGCCTCAGAGACAACAGAGCATCACAATCCACACAAAGAAACAAGATAAAGCAGGAGAAACAAGGGACCAGGATACAGACCCAGAACACATCCCTGAGGAAGACGCAGCATTGGAACTCCTTGATAAGGAATTCAAAAGAATTATATTTAGGTATCTTCAAAGGATTGAAAGACAGACCAAGGAAAGCACAGACAAAATCCTAGAAGAATTTTGGAAGAAAATACTAGAACAAAATGACAAAATCAATGAAAAATTAGAAATGATTCTAAATCTACAGAGAAATCCAGAAGATTAATACTCAATTGTCAGAAATAGATAATACATTGAAAGGGCAAAGAGTAGAATTGATTCAATGGAAGACAGAATTAATGAGATTGAAGACAAATACCTGAATACTTCTTTGGAAAGGGATCAATCAGAAAAAAGATTTAAAAAAATGAAGAAAGCCTAAGGTTCATGTGAGATACCATCAAAAGGAATAACCTACGTGTCATTGGAATACCAGAACAGGAAGAGAAAAACAAAACCACTGAAAAATTGTCCAAGATTTGCTGGAGGAGAACTTCCCTGATATGGTGAAAGATGAGAATATATCCATTCAGGAAGGCCAATGAACCCCAAACAGGATAGACCCCCCCAAAAAAACCACCAAGACATATCATCATCAAACTCATCAAAACCAAAGACAAAGAAAGAATTATGAGAGCAATACAAGAAAAATGAAAAGCAACCAATAAGACTAAGCTTGGATTTTTTGACAGAAACCATGTGGGTGAGAAGACAGTGGAATGGTATATATAAAACCCTGAAAGAGAAAAATTTCCAATCAAGAATTATGTACCCAGCAAAATTGTCCCTCAAATATGATGGTGAAATTAGGACATTTCCAGATAAGCAGAAATTAAGGGAATTTTTTAAAACCAGACCAACCTTACAAGAGATGCTAAAGGGAGCCCTTTGGACAGAGAAGCAACAACACCCAACAACAACTGACCATTAACACACATGATGATATAACCCAGAAACCAACCCAGCTATGG
>NW_006939872.1:0-1506 GCF_000298275.1 Orycteropus afer afer | reverse complement strand
AGTCTTTTGGGTTTTCTAGGAATAGGATCATATCATCAGCAAATAGGGATAGTTTTACTTCTTCCCAACCAATTTGGATATCTTTGATTTCCCTTTCTTGCCTTATGACCCTAGCTAGGACTTCCAGTAAAATGTTGAATAGAAGTGGTGACAGAGGGCATACTTGTCTGGTTCCTGTTCACAAGAGGAATGGTTTCACTCTCTCTCCAATGAGAATAATGTTGGCTGTTGGTTTTGCATAGATGCCCTTTATTATGTTGAGGAATGTCCCTTCTAGTCTTGTTTTGCTGAGAATTTTGATCAGGAATGAGTGTTGCATTTATCAAATGTCTTTTCTGCCTCAATTGATATGATCATATGGTTCTTCTCCTTAGTTTTATTTATGTGATAGATGACGTTGATTGTTTTTCTAATGTTGAACCATGCTTGCATATCTGATATGACCCCACTTAGTCATAATGAATTATTTTCTTGATATGTTGTTGGAGTCTATTGGCTAGGATTTTATTGAAGATTTTTGAAGGAATAATCATGAGGGATATTGGTCTGCAGTTTTCCTTTTGAGTGATGTCTTGCTGGTTTTGGTATCAAGGTTATGCTCACTTCATAAAATGAGTTAGGGAGGATTCCATCTTTTTCTATGTTTTGGAATAGTTTGAGTAAGATTGGTGTCAGTTCTTCTCTGAATGTTTGGTAGAATTCTCCAGTGAAACCATCTGGTCCAGGAATTTTTTTTGTTGGTAATTTTTTATGACCTGTTCAATTTCTTCTTTTGTTATGGATCTGTTCAACTTTTCCACCTCAGTCTATGTTAGTTCAGGTAAGTGGTGTGCTTCTAGAAATCTGTCCATTTCTTCCAGATTTTCAAATTTGTTGGAGTACAGTTCCTGATATTATCTTTTTTATTTCAATTTTTTCTGTTGTGATATCATCCATTTCATTTTTTATTAGTGTTATTTGTATTCTCTCCCTTTTTCCCTTTGTTAAATTTACCAGTGATTTGTCAATTTTATTAATCTTTTCAAAAAACCAACTTCTAGTCATGTTGACTTTTTCTATTGTCTTTCTATTTTCTGTTTCATTGATTTCTGCTCGAATCTTTATTATTTCTTTTCTTCTGGTGACTGTAGGCTTTTCTTGCTGTTCTTTTTCTAATTGTTGGAGATGTTGACTTAAAGTGTTGATTTTGGCTCTTCTTTTTTGATGTATGCATTTATTGCTGTAAATTGGCCTCTGATCACTGCTTTTGCTGTGTCCCAAAGACTTTGGTATGTTGTTGTGATGGTTATGTTTATATGTCAACTTGGCTAGGCCTAGTTGAGTGGCTGGGCAGCTGGATGTAGTATTCCCCATGATGAGGCTGGTAATCAACTCCATGGTGAAATCTACTGGGAGCAGCTGAGTAGCTGCCTTTGGGTATGTGGTCTGCTTCCTGCACATAAGGAGAAGCTTTGAGAATGGTCTCTAGCCTATGGAACGTTTGTACCCTGCATGTACTCATGTTGT
>NW_006939871.1:0-1506 GCF_000298275.1 Orycteropus afer afer | reverse complement strand
AACTTTTCCACATCAGTCTGTGTTAGTTTAGGTAAGTGGTGTGTTTCTAGAAATCTGTCCATTTCTTCCAGATTTTCAAATTTGTTGGAGTATAGTGCTTCATAGTATCCTGATATAATTGTTTTTATTTCAGTTGGTTCTGTTGTGATGTCACCCATTTCGTTTCTTATTCATGCTATTTTTATTCTATCCCTCTTTTTCTGTGTTGCCAGTGGTTTGTCAATTTTATTGATCTTTTCAAAAAGCAAAGGTCTGGTCTTGTTGATTTTTTCTATAACCCTTCTATTATCTGTTTCATTGATTTCTGTTTGAATCTTTATTATTTCCTTTCTTCTGGTGACTGTTGTCTTTTCTTGTTCTTTTTCTAATTGCTGATGATTTTGGTTTAAAGTGTTGTGGCTCCTTTTTTGATGTGTGCATTTACTGCTATAAATTGGCCTCTGATCACTGCTTTGCTGTGTTCCAAAGATTTTGGTATGTTGTATGTTCATTCTTGTTTGAGTCAAGGAATTTTTGAATTTCAGTTTTTATTTCTTCTCTTACCCAATCTTTCTTAAGGAGAGTGTTTTTCAGTTTCTATGTGTTTACTCTTTTTCCATTGATCTTCCTGTTGTTGATTTCTCACTTGATAGCATTATGATCTGAGAAGATGCTTTGCAGTATTTCAATGTTTTTAAATTTATTAAAGCTTGTTTTATGGCCTAACATATGGTCTATCATGGAAAATGTTCCATGTGCACTGGAAAAGAATGTATATTGTGCTGTCATTGGGTGAAGTGCTCTGTAGATGTCTATAAGGTCAAGTTGGTGGATTGTATTATTTAGCTCTTTTGCATCTTTCTTGAGTTTCTTTCCAGTTGTTCTATCTTTCATTGAAAGTAGTGTATTAAAGTCTCCCACTATGACTATGGAGTCATCTATTTGACTTTTCAACTCTTTTAAGATCTGATTTATGTATTTTGGGGCTCTTTCATTGGGGCCATAGATATTTATTATGGTTTTATCTTCATGTTCAATTGATCCTTTATCCATTATATAATGTCCTTCCTTGTGTCATATGGTGGTTTTTGTCTTAAAGTCAATTTGACCAGAAATTAATACTGGCACACCTCCTCTTTTATGGTTACCATTTGCTTGATATATCTTTTTCCAACCTTTGATTTTTAGTCTATTTTTGTATTTTTCTCTAACATGTGTCTCTTGTAGCCAGAATATTGATGGGGTTTGTTTTCTTATCTGATTTATGACTCTCTGTCTCTTGAGCAGTGCATTTAAACTGTTAACATTCAGTGTAATTATTGACAAGTATGAATTGGGTGCTGTCATTTTTTTTTTTTTTTCTGTCCAAATGGCACTTTATTAAAACTGTTTTACAATGTGTACTTTCCACCTAGGATATCACAAATGTTATTTGCCTGTCTGTTTGTCTTCTCAATTAGGGTTTTAGGTTCAGAAGGGAAGACACTGTGCTTATTAATCTTTGTAAATCTAATACTTAACCAATGA
>NW_006939870.1:0-1507 GCF_000298275.1 Orycteropus afer afer | reverse complement strand
CAAACTCATCAAAACCAAAGACAAAGACAGAATCCTAAAAGCAGCATGGGAAAAACAAAAAGTTACCTACAAAGGACAGCCAGTAAGACTAAGCTCTGATTTCTCAGAAGAAACCATGCAAGTGAGAAGGCAATGGGATGGTATATATAAAACCCTGAAAAAGAAAAATTTCCAACCAAGAACTATATACCAGGCAAAACTGTCCCTCAAATATGATGGTGAAATTAGGAGATTTCCAGATAAGCAGAAACTAAGGAAATTTATTAAATCCAGGCCAACCTTACAAGAGAGACTAAAGGAAATCCTTTGAATAGAGAACCAAAAATAGCAAACAACAACTGACCATTAATATACAAGATGACATAACCCAGAAACCATAGCTATGGACATATCCAAAGTAAAATAAGCTTACAAGATTCTAAACAGGGAACCAGAGACTTCAAATGGCAAATAAGGACAACTACAAACCAAAAAGAGGGAAAATACTACGTAGTTACAGAACTTCTAAATGGTGAGGAAGTCAAGAGAGTTGCAAGATAGAACGGACTATTCGCAACTTGGGGAGAAAATTATAAATTATAGAGTAACCTCAAAGAAAAATAATAAATCTTCATATCACAATAAAAAAGAGGAGAAGCACAAATATTCAGCAAACATTAAAACAACAGCAACAAAGGAAATAATAACACAATTCATAAACATAATGAGCTCAGCACAGAAAATTATATGAAACAAAGAAATCAGGGACACCATGAAAAAACATGTAACAAAACAACAGCAACCAATTCATACTTGTCAATAATTACACTGAATGTTAATGGATTGAATGAACCACTTAAGAGATGGAGAGTTGCAGACTGGATAAGAAAACAAAACCCATCAATATGCTGTCTACAAGAGACACACCTTAGAGACAAAGACAAAAATAGACTGAAAATCAAAGGTTGGAAAAAGATACATCAAGCAAATGGCAACTGTAAAAGAGCAGAGTGGCAATATTAATTCCTGATCAAACTGACTTTAAGACAAAAACCACCATACGAGACAAGGAAGGACATTATATAATGATTAAAGGCACAACTGAACAAGAAGATGTAACCATAATAAACATCTATGGACCCAATCAAAGAGCCCTAAAATACATAAATCAGACTTTGAAAGAGTTGAAAAGGCAAATAGATGACTCCACAGTCATAGTAGGAGACTTTAATACACTACTTTTAATGAAAGATTGAACAGCTGGAAAGAACCTTAACAAACACTCAGAAGAGCTAAACAATACAATCCACCAACTGGACCTTACAGACATCTACAGAGCACTTCACCCAACAACAGCACAATATACATTCCTTTCCAGTGCACATGGAACATTTTCCATGATAGACCACATGTTAGGCCATAAAGCAAGCCTTCATAAATTTAAAAACATTGAAATACTGCAAAGCATCTTCTCAGATCACAATGCTAACAAATTAGAAATCAACAACAGTAAGGAAGATCAATGGAA
>NW_006939869.1:0-1457 GCF_000298275.1 Orycteropus afer afer | reverse complement strand
GGCTGGGGGCCATAGTCCCAGAGGTCTCACCAGCCTCTATGAGATCAGCAAACCTGGTCTTTTTTTATGATTTTGAGTTTTGTTCCACATTGTTCTCCCATTCTATCCAGGATATCGTACACCAGTCCCCTCCAAGTGGTTAACAGTGGTAGCCAGGCATCGTCTAGTTCCTCTGGTCTCATGGTCATATAGGCTGAGGATTGCATGGTCTACCAGTCCCTTGGACTAATTGCTTCCATGTGTCTTTGGTTTTCTTCATTATTCTATGCTCAGGATGAGGAGAGACACATCGTTGCACCTAGATGGCCATTTGCAAGCTTTTAAGATCCCAGTCACTACTTACGAATGTAGGATGTAGAACGTTTTTGTGTAGTGTGTTTATGCCAGATGAGCTGAATGTCACCTGTAACCATGGTCCCAAGCCCACAGGTCCAATTGCTCATTCCCTCCAGGTAGCTGACCAGGCCAAGAAGCCACCACAAACTTGCCCCTTGTCAGCTCTACTATACACGGATACAGCACATACAAATATGCATGTAGAAACATTGTCTGCTAACCCTATACATGATTATGGGCACACTACCGCTGCCTAGACAGACCTGATCGTTCAGCTTGTCCACCCATCTATCCACCTGTACATCATTGCTTGCCATCACTGACAACACAGTACTACTATACATGCAAAAACGTTCAGTTTTGTTGTCTGTACCTCCCATGTCTATGACTTCCTCTATGTCTTCCTCTTCCTCAATGCCATCATGTCAATCACTCACATTTGGCATATTTCCCTTCCATTCACCCAAATCAGTACTTGTCTCTACCTATGTAGCAGTACTCTCTCCCCTCCCTTCCCACACTTGGTAACCAACAAAGAAAGTTTCCTTCCATACGTAAACCTTTTCTTGACTTTTTACAATAATGAACGAATATAATATTTGTCCTTCTGTGATTGACTTATTTCACTCAGCATAACATCCTTCAAGTTCATCCACATTATGAAGTGTTTTGTAGATTCCACATTATTCTTTAGGGTTGCATAGTATTCCATTGTGTGTATATACCATCGTTTGTTTATCCATTCTTCTGTTGATGGGCACCTAGGTTGTTTCCATCTTTCTGCTATTGTGAACAGTGCTGTGATGAACATGGGTTTTCATATATCTGTTCTTGTCCTCGCTCTCACTTCTTTAGGATGTATACCTAGTAATGGCATTGCCGGATCAAATGTTACTTCTAAGTCCAACTTTTTAAGGAATCACCATACTGCTTTCCAAGGAGCTCTGGTAGTATAGTGCCTAAGACATTTGACTGCTAATTAGAAGGCTGGTCGTTCAAACCCACCCACTCCTCAGAAGGAAGATGGGGCAATCTACTTCTGTAGTTATACCACCTTGGAAACCCAATGAGGTGTCACTTTGAGTCAGATCCAACTCGAGGGCAGTGAGGTTTTTTTTTTT
>NW_006939868.1:0-1507 GCF_000298275.1 Orycteropus afer afer | reverse complement strand
ATATGCAACTTCAACTTGAAGTTGAAGTCAATTAAAATAAGTCCAAGAAAGCCAAAATATGATCTTGAATATATCCCTCCTGAATTTAGAGACCACCTAAAGAATAGATTTGATGCATTGAACACCAATGACTGAAAACCAGAAGAATTGTGGGAGAATATCAAGAATATTATCCATGATCTTCACGGCAAGCAAGAGATCACTAAAAAGACGAGAAAGGAAGAGAAGACTAAAATGGATGAAGAAGAGACTCTGACTCTTGCCCTTGAGCAGAGAGAAGCTAAAAACAATGGAAGAAATGACAAGATAAGAGAGCTGAACAGATTTCAAAGAGCAGCGTGAGCAGATAAAAACAATTACTATAATGAAATGTGCAAAGATCTGGAGTTTGAAAACCAAAAGGGAAGAATGCTCTCAGTATTTTTCTTAAGCTGAAGGAATTGAAAAAAAATTTAAGCCTCGAGTGGCAATATTGAGAGATTCTATGGGCAAAATATTGAATTATGCAGGAAACATCAAGAGAAGAGGACAGGAATACACAGAATCACTGTACTGAAAGGAACTGGTTGATCTTCATCCATTTCAGGAAGTGTCATATGATCTAGAACCAATGGTACAGAAGGAGGAAGTCAAAGCTGCAATGAAGGAATTGGTGAAGAACTAAGCTCCGGGAATTGACAGAATACCGATTGAGATATTTCAACAAACGGATGCCCCATTGGAGGCACTCACTCAGCTAGGCCAAGAGATTTGGAAGACAGCCACCTGGCCAACTGATTGGAAGAGATCCATATTTGTACCCATTCCAAAGAAAGGTGATCCCACAGCATGTGAAAATTATCGAACAATATCATTAATATCACATGCAAATAAGATCTTACTGAAGATAATTCAAAAATGGTTTCAGCAGTATATTGACAGAGAACTTCCAGAGGTGCAAGCTGGATTCAGAAAAGGATGTGGAACAAGGGATATCATAGCTATTGTCAGATGGATCTTGGCTCAAGGCAAAGAATACCAGAAAGATGTTTACTTGCATTTTATTGACTTGCAAAGGCATTTGATTGTGTGGATCATGACAAATTATGGATAACATTGAAAAGAATGGGAATTCCTAAACACTTGATCATACTCATGAGGAACCTGTACCTTGACCAGGAGGCTGTCGTTTGAATGGAACAAGGGGACACTACATGGTTTAAAATCAAGAAGGGAGTGTATCAGGGTTGTATCCTTTTTCCACACTTATTCAATCTATATGCTGAGCAAATAATCTGAGAAGCTGGAGTATATGAAGAAAAATGTGGCATCAGGATTGGAGAAAGAATCATTAACAACCTGAGATACACAGACAATACAACTCACAGACAATACAACTTTGCTTGCTGAAAGTGAGGATGACTTAAGGCACCTACTGATGAAGTTTGAAGAATACAGTCTGCAGTATGGATTACGTCTCAATATAAAGAAAACAAAATCCTCACAACTAGACCAATGAGCAGCATCA
>NW_006939867.1:0-1507 GCF_000298275.1 Orycteropus afer afer | reverse complement strand
AAAATACCATGGCTTGTGTCAGGCGCACCTTAGCCCTCAAGGAGACATCTTTGCTCTTCAGCACTTGAAAGAGGTCCCTTGCAGCCGATTTGCCCAGTGCTATATATTGTCTGATGTCCTGACTGCTGCTTCCATTGGTGTCGATTGTAGAACCAAGTAATGGGAAGTCTTTGACAATTTCAATCTTTTCTCCATTTATCGTAATGTTGCCTATAGGATCAGTTGTGAGGATTTTTGTTTTCTTTATATTGAGATGTAACCCATACTGCAGACTGTACTCTTCAACCTTCATCAGTAAGTGACTCAAGTCATCCTCACTTTCAGCAAGCAAAGTTGTCTCGTCAGCGTATCGCAAATTGTTAATGATTCTTCCTCCAATCCTGATGCCACGTTCTTCTTCATATAGTCCAGCTTCTCAGATTATTTGCTCAGCATACAGATTGAATAAGTATGTTGAAAGGATACAACCCTGACACACTCCCTTCTTGATTTTATACCATTCAGTGTTCCCTTTTTCTGTTTGAATGACAGCCTCCTGGTCTATGTTCCTCATGAGTACAATTAAATGTTCTGGAATTCCTATTCTTCTCAATGTTATCCACAACTTGTTATGATCCACACAATCAAATGCTTTTGCATAGTCAATAAAACACAAGTAAACATCTTTCTGGCATTCTTTGCTTTAAGCCAAGATCCATCTGACAGCAGCAATGATATCCCTCACTCCATGTCCTCTTCTGAATCCAGCTTGCATTTCTTGAAGTTCTCTGTCAATATACTGCTGCAACTCTTTTTGAATTATCTTCAGTAAGATTTTACTTGCATGTGATATTAATGATATTGTAGGATAATTTCCACATTCTGTGGGATCACCTTTCTTTGGAATGGGTACAAATATGGATTTCTTCCAGTCAGTTGTCCAGGTAGCTGTCTTCCAAATCTCTTGGCATAACCAAGTGAATGCCTCTAGCAGGGCATCCGTTTGTTGAAACATCTCAATGGGTATTCTGTCAATTCCTGGAGCCTTGTTCTTCATCAATTCTTTCAGTGTAGCTTGGACTTCTTCCTTCAATACCATTTGTTTTTAAACATATGCCACCTCCTGAAATGGGTGAAGATCGACCAGTTCTTTTTGGTACAGTGACTCTGTGTATTCCTTCCATCTTATTTTGATGCTTCTCACATCATTCAATATTTTGCCCATAGAATCTTTCAATATTGCAATTTGAGGCTTCAATTTTTTCCTCAGTTCTTTCAACTTGAGAAATGGCAAGTGTGTTCTTCCCTTTTGGTTTTCTAACTCCAGATCTTTTCACATTACATTATAGTAATTGGCTCTATCTGCTCGAGCTGCTCTTTGAAATCTTCTGTTCAGCTCTTTTATCTAGTAATTTCTTCCATTTGCTTTAGCTACTCTTTGCTCAAGGGCAAGTTTCAGAGTCTCTTCTGACCTCCATTTTGGTCTTTTTTTTTTCTTTCTTGTATTTTTAATGACTTCTTGCTTTCT
>NW_006939866.1:0-1446 GCF_000298275.1 Orycteropus afer afer | reverse complement strand
CTAATTGACCAAAGGAAACTACATGATTCCATTAAAAAAAAAAAAAAAAATCACAGGTCCTGCCCACACTCAAGGGGAAGGGAGTACATAGCATGTGAACATCAAGACATGGGGGTCAGGGTGTCACTTTAGAGTTTTCCCCAAAGATAGTTCCATGTTTTTCTCTGTGTCACAGTTTTCATCCTTTTGTGTATCAGTTTCTGAATGATAAAACAAGAATAATACAATGGTTAAGCACTCAACTGCTAACTGAAAGATCAATTGGAAGTTTGAACTCACCAGAGACTCTGCAGCAGAAAGAACTGGCAATCTACTCCTTTCAAAAATTACACCTTAGAAAACCCTACAGGGTAGTTCTACTCAGTCACATGGGGTCACCACGAGTCAAAATTAACTCTACAGTATCTAAAAAAAACCTGACTAATTAATTTATTAACTAAATAACAAAACTGTCCTGCCAGTCCAGGGCCTATGTACTGTATCGCAGCTTTCTCAGTACAGGCAGGCCCTACAGCTCAGGATTTCACAGAAAACAAGGGAAAGCACACACCACACGTTTATCTTCACTCTGTCATTTCTAAGGGAAGGAGGGTAAGGTCAGCCCAGATTTGATGCATTATTCATTGATACCATTACTTATCCCCAAATTTTAATTTTTTCCCTCTAATATAATTTCTTTTATTGATATATAATTCACATACAATAAAACACAACTTTTTAAAATATAAAATTCACATGTTTTAGTGTATTTACAAAATTGTGCAACCATCACGACTGTCTAACTCCAGAAACTTTTCAACACTCTGCAAAGAAACTCTGTAGCCATTATGCAGTTACTCTTCATTTTCTGTCCCCAAAACCCCTGACCAACCCTCATCTGCTTTCTGAGTCCGTGAAATGACCTAATCTTGATATTTCATACAAATAGACTCATTCAATATGTGCATGTTATATCTGCCAAATTTCACTTAGCATATATTTTCAAGATTCACCCATGCAGTAGAATATATCACTACTTCAACAATGTTTATGGCTGAATCATATTCCATTGCAAGTATGTAACACATTTTGTTTATCTATTTATCTATTAATGGACATTTGAGTTGTTTCTTTTGGCTCTTATTAATAATGCTGCTCTGAACATACATGTACAATTTTGTGTCTGGATGTATGTTTTCAATTCTCTTTGTATAAACCTAGAAATGGAAATATTGGGTCATATGTAATTCTATATGTAACTTTTTGAGGAACTGAAAAACTGTTTTCCAAGGTGACTGCACCATTTCACATTTCCATCAGCAATGTACAAGTGTTCTGACTTATACACATTACCACCAACATTTATTATTTGTTATTTTGAGTATAGCCATCTAAGAGAGTGTGAAAGAGCTCTGGTAGCATAGTGCCTAAAGCACTTGACTGCTAACCAGGAGGCTGGCGGTTCAA
>NW_006939865.1:0-1454 GCF_000298275.1 Orycteropus afer afer | reverse complement strand
TCGGAAACCCAAGGAGGGGTCGCTATGAGTCGGGTTTGACTCAATGGCACATAACAACAACAACAACAACATAGTGAAATGTACAAAGCCCTGGAGTTAGAGAAGCAAAGGGGAAGAACACAGTTAGCATTTCTCAAGCTGAAAGAACTGAAGAAAAAATTCAAAACTTGAGTTGCAATATTGAAAGATTTTATGGCCAAAATGTTGAATGATGCAGCAAACATCAAAAGAAGATGGAAGAAATACACAGAGACATTGTACCCAACAGAATTGGTCCATGTCCATCCATTTCAGGAGGTGGTATATGATCAAGAACCAATGGTATTGAAGGAACAGGTAGAAGCTGCACTGAAGGAATTGGCAAAGAACAAAGCTCCAGGAATTGATGGAATACCCATTGAGATGTTTCAACAAACATCCTACACTGGAGGCATTTATTCGTCTATACCAAAAAATTTGGAAGATAGCTACCTGGCCAATTGACTGGAAGAGGTCCATATTTGTACCCATTCTAAAGAAAGATGATCCCACAGAATGTGAAAATTATCAAGTGATATTATTGATATCACACACAAGTAATTAAAAAATGGTTGCAGCAGTATATTGACAGAGAACTTCCAGAAATGCAAGCTGGATTTAGAAGAGGATTTGGAACAAGGGATATCATACCTGTTGTCAGAGGAAGCTTGGCTGGAAGCTAAAACTACCAGAAAGATGTTTACTTGTGTTTTATTGACTATGTAAAAGTATTAAATTGTGTGGATCATAAAAAAATTATGGATAACGTTGAGAAGAATGGAAATTCCAGAACACTTAATTGCGCTCATGAGGAAACTGTACATAGACTAGGAGGGTGTCTTTCAAAGAGAATAAGGGAACACTGCATGGTTTAAAATCAGGAATGGAGTGAGTCAGAGTTGTATCCTTTTCCCACACTTATTCAATCTATATGCTGAGCAAATAATCCAAGAAGCTGGACTATATGAAGAAGAATGTGGCATCAGGTTGGAATGAAGACTCGTTAACAACCTGCAATATGCAGATGACACAACTTTGCTTGCTGAAAGTGAGGATGACTTGAAGTACTTACTGAAGAAGATTAAAGACTACAGCCTGCAGTATGGATTACATACAACATAAAGAAAACTAAAGTCCTCACAAATGGACCAATAAGCAGCATCATGATAAAGGGAGAAAAAGATTGAAGCTGTCAAAGATTTCATATTGCTTGGTTCCACAATCAACACTGATAGAATCAGCATTCAAGACATCAGATGACGTTGGTATTGCAGTGGGCAAATCTGCTGCAAAAGACCTCTTTAAAGTGCTGAAGGACAAGGATGTGTCTTTGAAGATTGTTGTTGTTGTTGTGGTTATATGCCTTCGAGTCAGACCCGACTCACAGTGATCCCTCCTTGGGTTTCCGAGGCAGTATCACTAGGGAAGTAGATTGC
>NW_006939864.1:0-1507 GCF_000298275.1 Orycteropus afer afer | reverse complement strand
AAATGATTTTATAAACCTAGTTTTTCTTTTCTTTTTTTTTTAAATTGTGATTTGGGTGAAAGTTTACAGAGCAAATTCACTTTCCACACAGCAGTTCACACACACTTTGTCTCATGACATTGACTACAATTTACCCCAATGCAACAGCTCCTCTCCCACTTCCTCCCCATAGTTACCTCTTTCTCATGTCCATCCCTCCACGCACTCCTGCCCCCTAAACTGTCTCCCAGTGCATAAACAGCCCTTCTTTCTCCCATGATTGTTCTCTCCAAGGAGTGTATCTACTTCAGTTAAATGTCAACTCATATGCCTGTCTCTTGTTTGGCTGGAAACCACAGGTATGGGTTCAATTCCAGACCTGAAGGGCAGCTAGGGGCCATAGTCTCAGTGGTTCCATCAGGCTCTATCAGACCAGCAAACCTGGTACCCCCCCACACCTTTTTTTTATCTTTTGTCCAAATGATTTTGAATTTTGTTCCACATTCTTCTTCCTCTCTATCCAGGATCTCCTACATAGATCCCCCTCTGAGTGGTTGACAGTAGTAGCTGGTAAACTTAGCTTTAAGTGAATTATTTAAAAATAAATCAATTGGACTTCTGGTAAGATGGAGAAATAGGCAGACAAGCAACACAGACCCTTTTCAACAAAGAAAAGAAAAAACAATTGACAGAGATACAGAAGATAATCCTGGATCCCTGAGCTTTGAAAGGAACTAAACAGAAGTGGATTAGGCACCAACTAGTGGAAAAAACAGAATGAAAACAGTGAGTACAGAGACAGTCAGAGCTGCAGACTGTCAGCTACTCTGACGGGACCAACAGCCTGAATATTTCCAAGTGGTGTTGGGACCTGAGGATTCACCTAAAGATCAGCTCTGGTCACCAAGGGCTGCAGGGACAACTGCTCTGGTGGCCTATGACTAGGAAGGGAAACAGCAAGGAGGGAGACAACCTGAGCTGTTGACTTTCTGCTGTCTGGAGGATGCAGCCATTTTGATTGTTTACATGTGGCAGCCATTTTAAATATTTAAAGTGACTGAGGGTGCAGCCATTTTGCATATTTACAAGTGGTGGCCATTTTGGATATTTAAAGTGACCAAACTACACAGTCATTTTGAATGTTTACAAGTGGCAACCATTTTGGATTTTAAAATGATAGCATTCTCATTTGGATTCCAGGGACCTAAAAATAGGCTCTGTTTGCCAACGTCGGAAAGGACATACAAAAGGCTGACAACAGGAAAAGAGACAGGTGGTGAGTGTATAAGTGCTGTCAACTAGTGAATAGAGGAGCCCAGCACAATACCCTGATTACATAGATAATGTAAAACAAAATAAAGAAAATGAAAATCGTGGGCAAGTCACTCCAACATACAATCACCAATTAAATATAAACACAAAAACGTCACAATGCCTCAGAGACAACAGAGCATCATAGTCCACACAAAGAAGCAAGATAAAGCAGGAGAAACAAGGGATTAGGATACAGACCCAAAACACATCCCTA
>NW_006939863.1:0-1510 GCF_000298275.1 Orycteropus afer afer | reverse complement strand
GGAGTCTATTGGCTAGGATTTTGTTGAAGATTTTTGCATCTATATTCATGAGGGATATTGGTCTGTAGTTTTCCTTTTGAGTGATGTCTTTGCCTGATTTTGGTATCAAGGTTATGCTTGCTTCATAAAATGAATTTGAGAAGAGTCCATCCTTTTCTATGTTCTGGAATAGTTTGAGTAGGGTTGATGTAAGTTCTTCTCTGAATGTTTGGTAGAATTCTCCAGCGAACCCACCTGGGCCAGGGCTTTTTTTTTTTTTTTTGATAATTTTTTAATGACCTGTTCAATTTCTTCTTTTGTGATGGGCCTGATCAAATTTTCCACTTCAGTCTGTGTTAGTTTAGGTAAGTAGTGTGTTTTTGGAAATCTGTCCATTTCTTCTAGATTTTCAAATTTGTTGGAGCACAGTTCTTCACAGTATCCTGATATTATCCTTTTTATTTCAGTTGGTTCTGTTGTGATGTCTCCCAATTTGTTTCTTATTTATGTTATTTGTATTCTCTCCCCCTTTTCCTTTGTTAAATTTGCCAGTGGTTTGTCAATTCTATTAATCTTTTCAAAAAACCAACTTCTAAACATGGTGATTTTTTTTTTTTTTTACTGTCTTTCTATTTTCTGTTTCATTGATTTCTGCTGAAAACCTTATTATTTCTTTTCTTCTGGTGACTATAGGCTTTTCTGCTGCTCTTTTTCTAATTCTTGGTGATGTTGGGTTAAGACGTTGTTTTTGGCTCTTCTTTTTTTGTGTGTGCATTTATTGCTATAAATTGGCCTCTGATCACTGCTTTTGCTGCATCCCAAAGATTCTGGTATGTTGTGTTTTCATTCTCGTTTGATTCAAAGAATTTTTTTAATTTCATTTTTTATTTCTTCTATTACCCAGTCAGTTTTAAGGAAGGTCTTATTCGGTTTCCATGTGTTTATTCTTTTTCTGTTGATCTTCCTCTTGTTGGTTTCTAATTTTGTAGCGTGATTTTAAAAGATGTTTTGTAGTATTTCAATGTTGTTAAATCTACTGAGGCTTGCTTTGTGGCCTAACATATGGTCTACCTTGGAGAATGTTCCATGTGGACTGGAAAGATGGATGAAGGGCTCTGTAGATGTCTATAAGGTCAAGTTGGTGGATTGTATTGTTTAGCTCTTCTGCATCTTTGTTGAGTTCTTTTCCAGTTGTTCTATCTTTCATTGAAAGTGGTGTATTAAAGTCTCCTACTACGACTGTGGAGTCATCTATTTGTCTTTTCAATTCTGTTAAAGTCTGATTTATATATTTTGGGGCTCTTTCATTTGGTGCATAGATATTTATCATGGTTATGTCATTTTGTTCAATGGATCCTTTAATCATTATATAATGTCTTTCTTTGTCTCTTATGGTAATTTTTGTCTTAAAGTCAATTTTATCAGAAATTAATATTGCCCCTCCTACTCTTTTTTGATTGCCATTTGCTTGATATATCTTTTTCCAACCTTTGATTTTTTTAATCTATTTTTGTCTTTGTCTCTAAGGTGT
>NW_006939862.1:0-1452 GCF_000298275.1 Orycteropus afer afer | reverse complement strand
CATCTGACTGCTAACCAGAAGGCTGGTGGTTCAAACCCACCAGCCACTCCTCAGAAGGAAGGTTGGGCAATCTACTTCCATAGTGATACTGCCTCAAAAACCCAAGGAGGGGTCGCTATGAGTCTGGTCTGACTCCATGGCACATAACAACAACAACAACAGTAAGGATGTGCAGAGATTGGGACTCTCATACACTGCTGGTGGGACTGTAAAATGATAAAAACCACTGTGGAAAGTACTATGGTGATTCCTTAAAAAGTTGGAATTAGAAATACCATTTGATCCAGCAATCCCATTACTAGGTATATATCCTAAATCAGAGCCATGACAAGAACAGATACATGCACACCCATGTTCATCACAGCACTATTTACAATAGCAAAAAGATGGAAACAACCTAGGTGCCCATCAACAGAAGAATGGATAATCAAACTATGGTACATACATGCAATGGAATACTATGCAACACTAAAGAATAATGTAGAATCTACAAAACACCACATAACATGGATGAACTTGGAGCACATTATGCTGAGTGAAATAAGTCAATCACAGAAGGATAAATATTATATTAGTTCATTATTGTAAAAAGTCAAGGAAAGGTTTACATATGAAACAACACTTCCTTTGTTAGTTACCAGGAAGGAGAGGGGAGGGGAGGCAACAGTGCTAGATAGGTAGAGACAAGTACTGATTTGGGTGAAGGGAAGAGCAATGTACTGAATGTCAATGATCAACACGGTGGCACTGAGGAAGAGGAAGACATTGTATCAAATTGTTCTTTTAATTTGAATGTATATGGGAGGTACAGACAACAAAGATGAGCCTTTGTGCACATACATTACTCCATTGTCAGTGATGGCAAGCATTGATCTACAGGTGGATAGATGCGTGGACAGGTTGAACAATCAGGTATGTCTAGGCAGGGATAGTGTGCCCATGACCATATATAGGGTTGGCAGAAAATGTTTCTAACAAATGTATTTGTATGTGCTGTCAGAATGTCCAGGTATATAGTAGAGCTGACAAGGGACAAAGTTGTGGTGACTTCTTGGGCACAGCCAGCTACCTGGAGGGAGTGAGTAGTTGGACCTGTGAGCTTAGGACCATGGTTGCAGGAGACATCAAGCTCAATTGGCATAACATACTATACAAAAACACTGTTCTACATCCTACTTTGGTGGGTAGTGACTGGGGTTTTGAAAGCTTGAAAGTGGACATCTAGATGCAATGATGGGACTCTCCTCATTCACAGCAAAGAAGAATGAAGAAAACCAAAGGTGCATGAAAACAATTAGTCTAAGGGACTGGTAGACCACAAGATCTTCAGCCTATATGACCATGAGACCAGAAGAATTAGATGGTGCCCAGGTACCACTGTCAACCACTTGGAGGAGGATCAGTGCAGGAGATCCCAGATATAGTGGGAGAACAATGTGGAACAAAACTCAA
>NW_006939861.1:0-1508 GCF_000298275.1 Orycteropus afer afer | reverse complement strand
GGGTTTGAACTGCCAGCCTTCTGGTTAGCAGTCAAGTGCCTTAGGCACTATGCTACTAGAGCTCCTTAGAAAGCATAGTGTTCTAAAAACTTTTTAAAATTGAAATGCCCTTGGAATAATTTGAACCATATTGAACTATGACAAATTGAGGTCTGTGCACCCCAGCACTGGACATATTAATAGATCCCAAGCAAAATGAAAATAAGCTTGTCTTCAGTTAGCCTGAGTACCGTAATTGCCCTACAGAAGAATGAAATATAATTCATAGATGACCTAACGTGTTTTCTGTGAGAACAGCTGACTAAATTGTCAATACTCTGCCTTCATAATATGGAGCCTGAGTCAGAATCAACTTGACAGCAGTGGGTTTGGTTTGGGTTTACTTCATAATACAATTAGGAACTCTGGTGGTGGAATTGTTAAAGGATTGGTCCGCTAACCCACAAGTTGGCAGATCCACCCACCAGCCACATCATGGGAGAAAGATGAGGCAGTCTGCTTTTGTAAAGATTTACACCCTGGGAAACCCTATGAGGGCAATTCTACTTTGTCCTATAATGATAGAATGAGTTGAAATCTACTTGATTGCAATGGGATTCTTTTTTTTTTTTTTTTTTTTCATAATATGGTTATCAGGAGCTCTGGTAACATAGTGGCTAAAGCACTTGACTGCTAACCAGAACGCTGGTGGTTCAAACCCACCAGCCACTCCTCGGAAGGAAGGTTGGGCAATCCTACTTCCGTAGTGATACTGCCTCGGAAACCCAAGGAGGGGTCGATGAGTCGGGGCCGACTCGACGGCACATAACAACAACAACAACAACAACATGGGTAGAAAAGCCATACTAAGTAATTTACTACATTGCAACTACAAACCAAAAAGAGGGAAAAAACTGTGTCTTTACAGAACTTTTAGATGATTGGGAAGTCAAGACAACTACAAGATAGAATGGACTGTTCTAAACTTGGGAAGAAAAATACAAATCACAGGGTAACCTCAAATAAAAATGATAAACCTTCACATCAAAATAAAAACGAGGACCAGCATAAATATTCAGCAAATATTAAAACAATAGCAATGAAGGAAACGATAACACGATTCATAAACAAAACGAGCTCAGCATAGAAAATTACATGGAACAAAGAAATTGACACCATGACAAAGCACATAACAAAAACGACAACAACAAATTCATATTTGCCGATAATCACATATCTGGCAAAGGACTTATCTCTAAGATTTACAGTGAAAGAGTGGATGACCAAACTGTGGTACACACACATAATGGAATGCTATACAGCACTGAGAAATAATGTAGAGTCTGCAAAACACCACATAATATGAATGAACTTGGAGGACATTATGCTGAGTGAAGTAAGTCAATCACAGAAGGACAAATATAGTATTAGTTCATTTTGTGGTGGGTCAAGGAAAGGTTTATATATGGAGGGAAGCTTTCTTTGTTGGTTGCCAGGGGTGGGAGGAGAGGGGAGGGAACACTGCAAAA
>NW_006939860.1:0-1509 GCF_000298275.1 Orycteropus afer afer | reverse complement strand
CAGGCAATAAAAATGTCATCGTCACCAAAGAAGTCCTGAAGGCACATCACCTGCGAGAGAAACGCACGAGGCTCAGCGCGGGGTCAGCAACCAGGCCCACTGCCAGCCCCTCCCCGCTAATGGGCTCCCCAGGACCGCCCCTCCAGGGAGGCCGCCGCCGGGCATCTGGACCTCGTAAGGAACGTGTTCCGTCTGAGCGCCGCAGGAAGGCGGGAGAAGCAAAGTCGAACCAGTAACTGTCACATTTACGACTTGTCATATCATAGGCTATGAGGTAAGGGCGCATTGCTTTCAAGAGGGAATGGAGACAGCATGTGGGGAAGGCCTTCCACAACTGCCCCGACTGCGGGAGGACTTGGGAGCAGCAAGGGTCGGTGGCAGATCTGCAGCAATGCATTGGTTTGGGTACATATGCACATAGAGCACTGCTGGGATGAGGAAACCCGCGACCGACTCCATTGCCACAGCGCCCCTAGAGGACAGAGCCAAACTGCCCACAGGGTCTCCCAGGCTGTCAGTCTTCACAGAAGCAAAGCCCAAACCACACCCACTGCCGTGGAGTCCATGCTGACCCACAGCCCCTAGAGGACAGAGTGGAACTGCCCCACAGGGTCTCCCAGGCTGTCAGTCTTTACAGAAGCCGACTGCCTCATCTTTCTCCCATGAAGGGGCTGGTGGATGTGAACCACTGGCCTTTCACTTGGCAGCCAAGCGCTTTAGCCACTGCGCCACCAGGGCTCTCCAATGCCATTGTCAGTGCCACCACAGAGTAGTGAGCTATGAGAACATTGTCCGTCAGGCCAACCTAAGGTCTGCACTGCACAAACTGAGCCATGCAGATACTTGTTTTTTGGACGGATTGAAGCACTGCTTCAAGCAATTCTCTTGGCACCAATTTTCAGGCAGCGTGTGCTCACTCCGTGTTTCCATGTCCCATTGTGGTCATTCTCACAATATTTCAAACTTTCCCATCATGCAACTGCACACCGAACAGACTAACAACACTTATACGCACTGGGAAACCAAAGCTTCTACAACTCGTTTAACATCATGACTCTTGCTTTACTGTGGGGGTCTGGAACCAAACCCGCACTGGCTCTGAGGCATGGTATTTAGATCCCCTATGAGTCGGGTTTGACTCGACGGCACATAACAACAACAACAACAACAAATGCAAGGACATGTGCACTCCAGGGAGTCTTTGCAAATACTCGCTTAGCTGACGTTTCAAAACCAACATTTCTATAACAGTTTGATAATAAATATTACCATGATTGACATAAGGACTCCTGGTGGTGCGGCAATTAAGCACTGCATTGCCAACTGAAAGGTTGGAGGTTCAAGCCCATCAGTGACCTGGTGGTCAGCTCCTGTAAAGATTACTGCCTCGGAGACCCTGTGGGCAGTTCTACCTACTCTGTCCTCTAGGGGCGCTGTGGGTCAGAATGGACTCCACGGCAGTGGGTGTGGTTTGGGCTTTGCTTCTGTGAAGACTGACAGCCTGGGAGA
>NW_006939859.1:0-1509 GCF_000298275.1 Orycteropus afer afer | reverse complement strand
ACCAAGCATGATATCCTTCTCCAGAGAATGGTCCCTTCTGACAACATGACCAAATTAGGTAAGATGAAGTCTTGCCATTCTTTCTTCCAAGGAGCATTCTGGCTACACTTCTGCCAGGACAGATTTGTTAGTTCATTTAGCAATCCATGGTACTTTCAGTATTTTTGCCTAACACCACAACTCAAAAGCATCAACTCTTCTTCAGTCTTCTTCATTCATTGTCCTGCTCTCACATGCATGGAAGCTGATTAAAAATACCATGGCTTGGATTAGGTGCACCTTAGTCTCCAAGGAGACATCTTTGCTCTTCAGCATTTGAAAGTGGTCTTTTGCAGCAGATTTACCTAATGTAATCCATCTTTTGATGTCTTGACTGCTGCTTCCATTGGCATTGATTGTAGGACCAAGCAATGTGAAGTCTTTGACAACTTCAGTTTCTTTCACCATTTATCATGATGCTGCTTATTTGTCCAGTTGTGAGGATTTTTGCTTTCTTTATATTGAGGTGTAATACATACTGCAGACTGTACTCTTCAATCTTCATCAGTAAGTGCTTCAAGTCTTCCTCACTTCCAGCAAGCAAAGTTGTTTCGTGAGTGTATCACGAGTTGTTAAGGAATCTTCTTCCAGTCCTGATGCCATGTTCTTCTTAATATAGTCCAACTTCTCGGATTATTTGCTCAGCATACAGATTGAAAAAGTATGGTCATAGGATCCAACTCTGACACACTCTCTTCTTGATTTTAAACCATGCAGTGTCCCTTTGTTTTGTGCAAATGACTGCCTCCTAGTTTATGTACAATTAAGCAGTCTGGAAATTCCATTCTTCTTAATGTTATCCATAATTTGTTATGATCCACACAATCGAATACTTTTTCCTAGTCAATAAAACACAAGTAAACAATTTTCTGGAATTCTTTGCTTTCAGCCAAGATCCGTCTGATATCACCTATGATATCCCTCTTTCCATGTCCTCTTCTGAATCCAGCTTGCATTTCTGGAAGTTCTCTATCAATATACTGCTGCTACCATTTTTTAATTATCTTCAGCAAGATTTTATTTGCATGTGATATCAATGATATTGTTTGATAATTTCCACATTCTGTGGGATCACCTTTCTTTGGAATGGGTACAAATAAGGATCTTGTCCAGTCAGTTGGTCAGGTAGCTGTCTTCCAAGCTCTTGACATAGCCAAGTGAGTGTCTCCAGTGCAACATCTGTTTGTGGAAACATCTCCACGGGTATTCTGTCAATTCCTGGCACCTTGTTTTTCACCGATTTCTTCAGTACAGCTCCAACTTCTTCCTTTAATACCATTGGTTCTTGATCACATACCACCTTTGAAATGGATGTACACTCATCAATTCTTTTTGGTACAATGACTCTGGGTATTCCTTCCATCTTCTTTTTATATTCCCTGCATTGTCCAATATATTGCCCATTTGTTGTTGTTGTTGTTATGTGCCGTCGAGTCAAACCCGACTCATAGCGACCCCTCCTTGGGTTTC
>NW_006939858.1:0-1509 GCF_000298275.1 Orycteropus afer afer | reverse complement strand
AGCAAAATCTTGATGTGGTGAAAAAAATATGAAATTGTTCATTATAAATTAGTAAGCATATTTACCTTGTGCTTTCCTTGCTTATTGGGTAATGTGACATTAGTTGCAAATTTATCTGAGATGACGGAACCTATATATCCCATCATAGACCAATCTTTGCATGTGGTCGACTCTGGGAAGTGATATGATCCAAGGTAGTTCTCTGAAGCTGAGTCAATTCCTGAAAAGGTTTACAGCTGAATGATTTCTAACCACAGGATTTCCAACATTGTGGGTTAAACACAATTCTTTGCAGGGAAACCCGGGCAGCACATCATACTGGCCACCACATTTAGCTTCTCTTGTGCAAAACGAAAAATATTTCCTAAGTCTCCTTAGGACATCTTTTTCCTTCAGAATGAGAATGTCAGAAATAATGCTAGGTTGAACTCATTCATACTTCTGAGTCCATTCTGTAGGGCTTTGTTGCTTGAGCTTTCTTTAAATCATACCACCTGATAGGACTTTTAAAGATGTAGAGTATACTCAATAGTAAAAGAGTTTGAGTATACCCCCAGATATACATGAGATAATTTACATATTATATATGTACAAGTGTCCTTATATATTATAAGCCTCATTAAACAAGCAAAAAATATTTATTTCAAAAAATAGTTTAATGGCACACACACAAAAAAAAATTTCAACAATTTCTCTCTCTCTACAGCACAGATCCCCAGAACTCATTTTCAGAAATCACCAATCTGGACTCCTGCCATGCTTCCAGACAGGCTAGTTCTTTAAGCTACATCAGGAAAGGAACCCTTCCATCTTTTCCTGAAGTTTAAAAAAAAAAAAAAACCACCCTCCAGACATTGGTCTCTATCCTCCTTCGTTTTTACATGATGCTATATGAGTCGGGGCCAACTCAACGGCATATAACAACAACATATGCTGGGCTATAAAAAGATGAATATTTCCCATTTACTTCTCATGTAACCTCATATAGCTATTCACTTTGTCATTCTCTTTACACCTTCTTCATTCACATCCATTACACTCAGGTTCCCAACAGTTGTTTCATTTTGCAACACTCTATCAACTCATTTATAGGTTAGAACACCATGTTCTGATGTTCAACCAGAGTTAGTAAAGCAAAAGAATCAAATTAGAGTTGAGACTTCCCAAACTCCTAGTTTGAAATTACTTCTGCATCATGTTGGGAATCAGATTGTCTATATTTGGTAAGAGGTGTACTGTGAAAGTTCAATAGTTGCCTTATTAAGTGATGTTTTAAAGCAATATGTGGTGAAGCCTCAGTGTAATCTCATCTTTATCGTGCTGTCATTTTACTCCTCTGGAGATGACCTCTGAACACTTTTTAAATCCAAACTGACTATGAATGAAAGAATATTCCAGCAGTATTTCAATGTGGATGTGCCGTTGTTGTTGTCATGTGCCGTTGAGTCAGACTCAACCCATAGTGACCCCTCCTTGGGTTTCCAAGGCGGTATCACTACAGAAGATTGT
>NW_006939857.1:0-1509 GCF_000298275.1 Orycteropus afer afer | reverse complement strand
TTGACTTCTTCCTTACCAATTTGGATGCCTTTGATTTCCCTTTCTTGCCTTATGGCCCTGGCTAGGACTTCCAGTACAATGTTGAATAGAAGTGGTGATAACGGGCATCTTTGTCTGGTTCCTGTTCTCAAGAGAATAGTTTCAGTCTTTCTTCATTGAGAATAACGTTGGCTGTTGGTTTTGCATAGATGCCCTTTATTATGCTGAGGAATGTCCCTTCTATTCCTATTTTGCTGAGAGTTTTGTTTAGAAATCGGCGTTGGATTTTATTAAACGCCTTTTCTGCATCAATTGATATGATCATGTTCTTCTTTGTTTTAATTATGTGGTGATGACATTGATTTTTTTTCTAATGTTGAACCATCCTTGCATACCTGATATGAACCCCCCTTGGCCATAATGAATGATTTTCTTGATATGTTGTTGGAGTCTGTTGGCTAGGATTTTGTTGAAGATTTTTGCATCTATATTCATGAAGGATTTGGTCCTTAGTTTTCCTTTAGAGTGATGTCTTGGCCTGGTTTTGGTCCCATCAAGGTTATGCTTGCTTCATAAAATGAGTTAGAGATGATTCCACCCTTTTGTATGTTTTGGAATAGTTTGAGTAGGATTGGTTTCAGTTCTCTGAATGTTTGGTAGAATTCTCCAGTGAAACCATCTGGGCCAGGACTTTTTTTAGTTGGTAATTTTTTTATGACCTGTTCAGTTTCTTCTTTTGCGATGGACCTGTTCAGCTTTTCCACATCAGTCTGTGTTGGTTTAGGTAAATGGTGTGTTTCTAGAAATCTGTCCATTTCTTCCAGATTTTCAAATTTGCTTGAGTACAGTTCTTCATAGTATCTTGATATCATCCTTTTTATTTCAGTTGGTTTTGTTGTGATGTCACCCATTTTGTTTCTTATTTGTGTTATTTGTATTCTCTCCCTCTTTTCCTTTGTTAAATTTGCCAGCGGTTTGTCAATCTTACTGATCTTTTCAAAAAACCAACTTCTAGTCTTGTTGATTTTTTTCTATTGCCCTCCTATTTTCTGTTTCATTGATTTCTGCTCGAATCTTGATTATTTTGGTAGGTTGTGTTTTCAATCGCGTTTGATTCAAGGAATTTTTGAATTTCAATTTGATTTCTTCTCTTACCAAGTCTTTCTCAAGTAGGGTGTTGTTCAGTTTCCATGTGTTTACTCTTTTCCTGTGGATCTTCCTATTGTTGATTTCTAATTTGGTAGCATTATGATCTGAGAAGATGCTTTGCAGTATTTCAATGTTTTTAAATTGAAGGCTTACTTTATGGCCTAACATATGGTCTATCATGGAAAATGTTGCATGTGCACTGGAGAAGAATGTATATTGTGCTGCTCTTGGGTGAAGTGCTCTGTAGATGTCTATAAGGCCAAGTTGGTGGATTGTATTGTGTAGCTCTTCTGCATCTTTGTTGAGTTTCTTTCCAGTTGTTCTATCTTTCAAAGAAAGTGGTGTATTAAAGTCTCCCACTATGACTGTGGAGTCATCTAT
>NW_006939856.1:0-1448 GCF_000298275.1 Orycteropus afer afer | reverse complement strand
TGTCCTGTTGAACTTTGCTACTAGTGCTGGAGCAATATAGTACCTCATTGTTGTTTTGATTTGCATCTCTCTAATAGCTAATGATCATGAACATTTCTTCATGTTTGTTGGCCACTTGTATATCGTCCTTGGTGAAGTGTCTATTCATGTCTTCTGCCCATTTTTTAATTGGGTTGTTTGTTGTTTTGTTATTGAAGTGTTGGAATTTTCCATAAATTCTAGAGATAAGTCCCTTGTCAGATATGTAATTACCAAATATTTTTTCCCAATCTGTAGGTTCTCTTTTGACTCTATTGGAGAAGTCTTTGGAAGTACATAAAAATTTAATTTTTGGAAGGTCCCAATCATCTGGTTTCTCTTCTGCTGTTTGTGCATTTTAAGTTGTGCTTGATAGTCTATTTATGCCATACATTAGGGCCCTTAAATTTGCCTTTTTTTAGTTGGTAATTTTTTGATGACCTGTTCAATTTCTTCTTTTGTGATGGGCCTGTTCAAGTTTTCCACATCAATCTGTGTTAGTTTGGGTAAGTGATGTGTTTCTAGACAATTGTGCATTTCTTCCAGATTTTCAAATTTTTTGGAGTACAGTTCTTCATACTATCCTGATATTATCCTCTTTCTTTCAGCTGGTTCTGTTGGGATGTCACACATTTTGTTACTTATTCATGTTATTTGTATTCTCTCCCTCTTTTCCATTGTTAAATTTGCCAGTGGTTTGTCAATTTTATTGATATTTTAAAAAAACCAGCTTCTGGTCTTGTTGATATTTTCTATTGCCCTTCTCTTTTCTGTTTCATTGATTTCTGCTCAAATCTTGATTATTTCCTTTTTTTCTGGTGACTGTAGGCTTTTGTTGCTGTTCTTTCTCTAATTGTTTGAGATGTTGGTTTAAAGTGCTGATTTTGGCCCTTTCTTCTTTTTTGATGTGAGCATTTATTGCTATAAATTGGCCTCTAATCACTGCTTTTGCTGTGTCCCAAAGATTTTGGTATGTTGTGTTTTCATTATCATTTGATTCAAGGAATTTTCAAATTTCAGTTTTGATTTCTTCTCTTACCCAGTCTTTCTCAAGGAGGGTGTTATTCAGTTTCCATGTGCTTACTTTTTTCCTGTTGATCTTCCTATGGTTGATTTCTAATTTCATAGCATTATGATCTGAGAAGATACTTTGCAGTATTTCAATGTTTTTAAATTTATTGAGGCTTGCTTTATGGCCTAACATATGGTCTATCACAGAAAAAAGTTCCATGTGCACTGGGGAAGAATGTATAGTGTGCTGCTGTTGGGTGAAGTGCTCTACAGAAGTCTATAAGGCCAAGTTGGTGGATTGTATTGTTTAGCTCTTCTGCATCTGTGTTGAGTTTCTTTCCAGTTGTTCTATCTTTCAAAGAAAGTGGTGTATTAAAGTCTCCCACTATGACTGTGGAGTCATCTATTTGGCTTTTCAA
>NW_006939855.1:0-1510 GCF_000298275.1 Orycteropus afer afer | reverse complement strand
TGGCGGTTCAAACCCACCAGCCACTCCTCGGAAGGAAGATGGGGCAATCTACTTCCATAGTGATACTGCCTCGGAAACCCAAGGAGGGGCCGCTATGAGTCGGGTCCGACTTGACAGCACATAACAACAACAACAACTATATATCAAGGGGGGAGCTCTGCTGGCATAGTGCCTAGGGCATTTGACTGCTAACCAGAAGGCTGGTGGTTCAAACCCCCAGTCACTCCTCGGAACAAAGTTTGGGCAATCTACTTTCATAATAATACAACCTCAGACACCCAAGGAGGGTCTCTATGAGTCAGAGCTGACTCGACTGCAGTGTGTTGTGTTGTTGTTATGTATCAAGGGATACTATGTATCCCTGAAGTGGCAGGGATCCAGGTAAGGGGAGGGATACAGGACCTACGCCCCAAGAGCCAGGAAAGCAGGGGGTGGGTGTAGAGGTTTGAACAGCTGAGGGAGACAAATTTGTCTGTCAGTTCGTCGCACTGGGGAGGCTTGCATGTTGCTGTGAGGCGTGAGGCTGTGCCACTGGTGTTTGAAATGGCAGCAGGGTTGCACATGATGTACAGGTTTTAATGCAGCTTACAGACTGAGACAGACTAGGAAGAAGGAAGAGGCCATCCATTTCTCAAAGAATTGGCCAGAGAAAACCTTATGAATGGCAGAGAAACACTGTCTGATACATTACTGCACAACTTTATTAATAACCCAGAAACATTGTCCAAGATAGTGCAGGAGGAGGAGCCCCTTAGGTGGGAAGACTCTGAAAATACGACTGGGAAAGAGCTGCATCATCAGAGTAAAATCAACCTTACTGACATAGATAAAGTAAAGCTTTTGAGACCTCCATTTGCTGATATAGCACGAATCAAATTGAGGAGAAATACCTGCAAACATCCATTAATAATCAGAACATGGAATGTACAAAGTATGAATCAAAGAAAACTGGAAATTGTCAAAAATGAAATGGAACGTATAAAGGTTGATATCATAGGCATTAGTGAGTGGAAATGGAATGTTTTGGGCCATTTTGAATCAGACAATCATATGATCTACTATGCTGGGAATGACAATTTGAACAAGAATGGTGTGACATTCATCATCACAAAGGATGTTTCAAGATCTGTCCTGAAATACAATGCTTTCAGTGATAGGATAATATCCATACGCCTACAAAGAAGACCAGTTAATATGACTATTATTCAAATTTACACACCAACCACCAAAGCCAAAGATGAGGAAATTGAAGATTTTTATCAACTTCTGCAGTCTGAAACTGACCAAATGTGCAATCAAGAAGTGTTCATTATTACTGGTGACTGGAATGTAAAAGTTGGAAACAAAGAAGAAACACCGGTAGTTGGAAAATTTGGTCTTGGTGACAGAAATGCTGGGGATTGCATGACAGAATTTTGCAAGACCAATGACTTATTCATTGCAAATACCTTTTCTCAACAACACAAATGGCAGCTATACATGTGGACTTTGCCAGATGGAGTACACAGGA
>NW_006939854.1:0-1504 GCF_000298275.1 Orycteropus afer afer | reverse complement strand
AGAGTCAATTCTGACTCATAGTGACCCCTCCTTGGGTTTCTAAGGCAGAATCTCTACAGAAATAGATTTCCCAGTCTTTCTTCTGAGGAGTGGCTGGGGGGGTTGAACCACCAGCCTTCTGGTTAGCAGTCAAGTGCCTTGAGTTACAATATTGAAGGATTCTATGGGCAAAGTACTGAACAACACAGGAAGCATCAAAAGAAGATGGAGGGAATACACAATCACTGTATCAAAAAAAAAAAAAAAAAAAATTACTCAGCATTCAGCCATTCCAGGAAGCAGCATATGATCCAGAACTGATGGTAGTGAAGGAAGTAATCTAAGCTGTACTTAAGGCATTGATGAAAAACAAGGCTCCGGAATTGACAGAATATCCACTGAGATGTTTCAACAAAGAGATGCAGTGCTGGCCTGCTCACCCATCTATGCCAAGAAATTTCAAAGACAGCTAACACCTGTCTCAAATATAGCAACAACTGTGGGGATGGCACATGACGGGGCCATGTTTCATTCTATTGTACAAAGGGTCCCTATGAGTCAGAGCTGAACCGATGGCATGTAATATCAACAACAAAGTATGACAGTGTCAACTGTACAAAGAAGAAGCCATGAGAATTTAAGGAATAAGCAAAAGCAGAAGAGCAATGAGTACAATACAGAAACGTTCAGTGTCCCCTAAAAGCAGCAACAAATGACCGTAGAAAGGGCTGGATGAGTTATTTTTGGACTTCATTTGAGAGAAGGAGCTCTGGTGGTGTAATAGTTAAGGCATTTGGCTGCTAAACAAAAGGTTGTGAGCTCAAACCCCATCACCATTCTGCAGGAGAAAGATGAGGCAGTCTGCTTCTGTAAAGATTTTTAGTTTTGGAAACCCTATGGGGCAATTCTATTCTTTCAGTCGAAATTGACTCCATGCAGTGGACTTTTGATTTTGGTTTATGTGAGAAAGACACAAATCTGTCACTTATATGAGTCATTAATTTGGATTTTCTAAGTATCTCAATTTAAACTTAACTAACACACTAGTTGGGAGCTCTGATGGCAAAGTGCCTAAGGCATTTGACTGCTAACCAGAAGGCTTGCTGTTCAGATCAACCAGCCACTCCTCAAAAGGAAGGTTGGGCAATCTACTTCCATAGTGGTGGTGGTGTTGTTGATATTTGCCGTCAAGTCGGACCCAACTCATAGTAACTCCTCCTTGGGTTTCTGAGGCAGTATCACAACAGAAGTAGATTGCCCAACCTTCCTTCCGAGGAGTGGCTGGTGGGTTTGAACCACCAGCCTTCTGGTTAACAGTCAAGTGCCTTAGGCACTACACTACCAGAGCTCCCACATACAGAATACAGTTCTACTTTGTGGGATTTCCATGTGTCAAAATTGATTCAGCAGTAATTAGTTGGCCACATATGTGTGTGTGTGTGTGTGTGTACATGAAGCATAGTAAAAACAATATTTCCTTCAAGGAAGGTTTCAAACAAGTATATATATATTTCAGACAAATTTG
>NW_006939853.1:0-1510 GCF_000298275.1 Orycteropus afer afer | reverse complement strand
AGCAGGGATTGTGGGGCTGGCGCGGGATCGGGCAGTGTTTCGTTCTGCTGTGCATGGGGTCGCTATGAGTCGGAAACGACTCCACGGCACTTAACAACAACAATAACAGTCAAATGCCTTTGCCTAATAATATTAACACAGACCAAATAATAGATGAGACTGTAAAACAATGTGAAGCATGTGCTCCTCAGAACAATCAACTATATGAGACCAAAACAGCAACATTTGCCCAAAACCAGAGATGAGAAGACAGGGAGAGACAAGAAAACCAAATGGAAACAGGGAGCCCAGCGAGGGAACAGGGAGAGTAAGTGGTGACACATTGCACGGATTGCAGCCACTGTCACGGAGCATGTTGTGTATGAACTATTGGCTTGTTATGTCAATTTTCACCTAAATCCCAATAATTTGTTTTATTTTTTAAAATAATGTACTGGATGAGGAAGAAAGACATAGAGCTATAGTGAGAAGGAAATGTGCAACAGGTTGAATTTTTTGTTGTGGTTTTATTTTTTGTTGTAAATGGCAAAAGAACCCTGAGCAGCTTCAGATGCTGGCTCAGTGGATCAATAGAGAGGCAGAGGTTGAAAGCAGAGAAGAGAGAAATCATTCAACAAATATTTCTCCAAACCATTATGTGCCCAGTACAGGTTTAGGCACTGGGGACTCGGCAAGGGACAAAGATTTGTGGACCCTACCTTCTTGTGAATAGATAAACAATGGAGCAGACTCCTCACATGGAAAGAAAATGTTGGCATTCGGAGCACAGGTGGGAGATAAGGCACTGACAAGGGGGATGGAGGAAAAGATAGCTCAAATACAGGTTAATTTGTAGGCGTTTTGCCAGGAAGTTGAGGGAGCTTCTATTCAGTAGCTTTTATTTTCTCTGAGAAGTAGAAGTGAGGTCATCTGTTGAGGCTGAGGGGGAAAGTCACAGAGGAAGTTTGGAGGAGAGTAATGAAGATTTGAAATAGCTACCATGAGGAATGAACACATGTGAGAGAAAGAAATGGCCAGGGAAACCCAGAATTCCTGGGAGCCTTTCAGACTTAATGTTGTACATCAACTTGGCTAAGTGATTGTGCCCAGTTGTTTTGTCAAACAAAAGTCAAGATGTTGCTATAAAGGTATTTACATGTGATTAACATTTACAATAAGTTGGCTATAACAAAGGAGATTAACTTCAATAATGTGTGTGGACTTATTCCAATCATTTGAGAAGTCCTTAAGAGCAAGGACTGAGGTTTCTAGAGAAAGAATGAATTCTATCTCAAGACTGTAGCAGAGATATCCTGCCTTGAGTTTCCACCCTCTGCTACTGGCCGGGGATTTCAGACTCAAGACTGCCAGTTTCTACAGATTTTGTACTTGCCAGCCCCCAAAATAGTACTAGCCAATTCCTTAACATAAATATCTCTGTCTCTGTGTCTTTCTCAATCTCTTAGTATCTTTCTCTCCCTCATATGTGTGTGTGTGTGTGTTGTTGTTGTTGTTGTTGTTGTTGTTGTTG
>NW_006939852.1:0-1411 GCF_000298275.1 Orycteropus afer afer | reverse complement strand
CAATCCTACTTCCATAGTGATACTGCCTTGGAAACCCAAGGAGGGGTCGCTATGAGTCGGGGCCGACTCGACGGCACATAACAACAACAACAACATTTCAGTTTTAATAAATTTTGTGGGGTGGATTAAAAAAGGTACAAAGTATTGACCATCTCACAGAGACCAAAAAAAAAAAAAAATCCCACCAAACCAGTTGTCATGGAATCAATTTTGACTCATGGTGATTCAAGGTGTTGTAGAGTAGAACTGCCCCATAGGCTTTTCTTGGCTATAATCTTTGGCGAGCAAATTGCCTAAATGAAAAAAACAAAAAACAAAACAAAACAAAAAAACGAATTTCCATCGAGTTGGATCTTACTCATAGCAACCCCTCCTTGGTTTCCAAGACGATATCACTACAGTAGATTGCCCAAACTTCCTTCTGAGGAGTGGCTGGTGGGTTTGAACTACCAGCCTTCTGGATAGCAGTAAAATGCCTTAAGCACTATGCTACCAGAGTTCTGTTGTTGTTATGTGTCGTGGAGTTGGACCCACTCATAGAGACCCCTCCTTGGGTTTCTGAGGCAGTATGTCTATGGAAGTAGATTGCTCAATCTTCCTTCCAAGGAGTAGCTGGTGGGTTTGAACCGCCAGCCTTCTGGTTAGCAGTCAAGTGCCTTAGGCACTATGCTACCAGAACTCCCACCAGAGCTCTAGAAGGGTTTAAATGCCAGCCTTTCAGTTAGCAGCTGAATGTTTTACCATTGGGCCTCCCTGGCTCCTATGAAATGTGGTGGAAATGATGCCACACAATTTCTGAAGCCAAGTCTTTGCAGCTTTTTCTTTCCTCTCAGAAAATATGCTCTTGGAAGAAGCCCTGAGCCATCAGGTAAGAAGTCTGTCTTCCCTGCTGATGAGACCACATAGGCCACGCAGAGGCACTGGAAGTTCAATGCCGAAGGAGGGTGATTCAATGTCCCTGTTGAGCTTCCAAAGGGTCCCAGTCCCAACTGCTGTCTTTCTGCAACCACATGGGAGACAGCCAATGAGAACTACCCAGCCAAGCTTAATCAACTCACAGAGCTGTGTGATATCATTAAATTGTTGCAGTTTTAAAACATTGAAGTTTTGGGGTGATTTTTCACAAAGAAACACAAAAGGTAGTATCTTGTCATTCAAGGAATTTCATTTAAGAGTCAAATCTAAACCAATAAAACCAACCCACTGCCACCCAGACTCATACAGGGCAGACTAGAACTGCTGCATAAACGGGCCAACGATAAAAAACCACCAAGAAGAGCCTGAACCACCCTTGGCTGCTCTTCATAAACAGTTAACAGAGATCTAAATACAACAACGTCATGATGCCTCGGAAGCAACAGACCATCACAGTCCACAACATACATCCTGACCACTTCCTACCCCATTGGTG
>NW_006939851.1:0-1407 GCF_000298275.1 Orycteropus afer afer | reverse complement strand
TTTGATTTTTTTTCTGATTGATCCCTTTCCAAAAAAGTATTCAGATATTTGTCTTCCATCTCATTAATTCTGTCTTCCATTGCATCAATTCTTCTCCTTTGCCCTTCCAATGTGTTATCTATTTCTGACAATTTAGTATTACTTTTCTGGATTTCTCTCCATAGATTTAGAATCATTTCTAATTTTTCATTTATTTTTTCACTTTGTTCTTATATTTTCTTCTAAAATTCTTCTAAGGTTTTTTTTTTGTGTTTTCTTTGGTCTGTCTCTCAATCCTTGGAAGATACCTAAAGATAATTCTTTTGAATTCCTTATCAGAGAGTTCCAATGCCACTTCTTCCTCAGGGATGTGTTCTGGGTCTGTATCCTGCTCCCTTGTTTCTACCACTATATCCTGCTTCTTTGTGTGAACTGTGATGGTCTGTGGTTTCTGAGGCATCGTGGTGTTGTTGTATTTAGATCTCTGTTAACTGTTTGTGAAGAGCAGCCACAGGTGGTTCAGGCTCTTGGTGGTGTTTTATTGTTGGCCCATTTGTGGAGAAGGAGGTAGTGGCTCTTGTTCAGTAAGTGAAGTTGCAGTAGGTGTGGGTGCAGTTGTGTCTTATGGGGACTGTTGTTGTCTCCCATTCAGTTAGACAAAAATTACAATTGAATAACCATCAAAAAACTAAAAGCCCATGGATGAAAAACACACTATGTAATCACACAGCAACAGTAACCAAAAGAAGAAAAAAGGGGAAAAAAAGAAGAAAAAACAAGAAAACCTACAATATCTGGGGATAAGGCACTAAGAAAAAAATGTATGGAACGAGAATAATAAATGAAGAAAATAATGGGAAAAATGCAAAAAGAAAAATAAGGAGTGAGGTTAATCACGAGAAAAAAGAGGGAAAAGAAAAAAAAAACCTTAAATAAAAAAAAAAAAATTCAGCCAGGCACAGGGTAAAGAAAATATGCTGAAAACTAGTACCTCATAGGGGAAGATTAAGAATAATAATAAAAAGGACAAAAGTGTTAATAATATTAGTTGTTTTAAAACAGACAAATACAAGCAAATTAATCACCAGAAAAAAGAAAGTGAAAAAGAAAAAAATAAAAATGAAAAAAGAGAAAAAAAAAAATCATTGGAGGACAGGTCAGGGCATCCAGGCTCCATCTGAGCACACAGACTGTGATGGAGTTCCTGTGGACCCAGAAAGTAGGTGGGAGTAGGTGGTGGCCACACCTCCATTCACCAAGCGGGTGTGGGGTATAAGAGTAACAAGAGGAAAATCTTACCTTTTCAGTCTTGCAGGTCCTGAGTGTCCTTGGGGTTGCTGGAAAGCAGAATATGTTCTTAAGCCCCAGGAATCTGCCAGAGAGCTTTCTCTTTAAATATCCAAAATAGTCAAGCCGCTTTTTAAACCT
>NW_006939850.1:0-1475 GCF_000298275.1 Orycteropus afer afer | reverse complement strand
CATGAGACAAAGTATATGTGAACTGCTGTATCGAGAGTGAATTTGCTCTGTAAATCTTCACCCAAATCTAAATAAAATAAAATTTAAAAAAAAGGAAAACTACAGACCAATATTCCTCATGAATACAGCTGCAAAAATTTTCAAAAAATCCTAGCCAAAAGATTCCAACAATACATCAAAAATAATTCTTTATGACCAAGTGAGGCTCATACCAGGTATACAAGCATGGGTCAACATTAGAAAAACAATCAACATCATCCACCACATAAATAAAACAAAGGAAAAGAACCACATGATCATATTAATCATTGCACAAAAGGCATTTGATAATATCCAACACAGATTCCTGATCAAAACTCTCAGAAAAATAGGAATAGAAGGGACATTCCTCAACATAATAAAGGGCATCTATGCAAAACCAACAACCAACATTAGTCTCAATGGAGAGAGACTGAAATCACTCCCCATGTGAACAGGACCCCGACAAGGATGCCCTCTGTCACCACTTCTATTCAACATTGTATTGGAAGTCCAAACCAGAGCAATAAGGCAAGAAAGAGAAATCAAAGGCATCCAAACTGGTAAGGAAGAAGTCAAACTATCCCTATTGCTGATGATATGATCTTATACCTAAAAAACCCAAGAGTCTCAGTCCAAAATCTACTGGAACTAATTAAGAGATTTAGCATAGTGACAGGATACAAGATCAACATCCAAAATTCAGTTAGATTCCTCTACACCAGCAAAGAGATTGCTGAAGAAGAAATAAGGAAATTAATACAATTTACAACAGCTATCACAAAAATAAAATACTTGGGAATCAATCTTACCAGGGACACAAAAGACATGTACAAAGAAAACTATAAAAAACTACTTCAAGAAACCATAAGAGATCTACATAGATAGAAGAATATCCCATGCTGGTAGACAGGAAGATTGAACATTGAGAAAATGTCAATTCTACCCAAAGCAATCTATACATTCAATCTATACATTCTTCTAAAATTTAAATTTGTATCTGCTCTCAAAGACTTCTCCAAAAGAGTCAAAAGAGAACCTATAGATTGGGGAAAAATATTTGGCAATGACATATCAGACAAGGGACTTATCTCTAGAATTTATAGAAAACTCCAACACCTCAATAACAAAAAGACAAATAATCCAATACATAAATGGGCAGAAGACATGAATGGACACTTCATCAAGGAGGATATTCAGGTGGCCAACAAACATATGAAGAAATGCTCAGAATCATTAGCCATTAGAGAGGTGCAAATCAAAATAACAATGAAATACCATCTTGCCCCAGCACTAGTATTAAAGTTCAACAAGACACAAAATAACAAATGCTGGCGAGGTGCAGAGAGATTGGGATTCTCATATACTGCTGGTGGGAATGTCAAATGATACAATCACTGTGGAAAGCAGTATGGCAATTCCTTAAAAAGTTGGAATTAGAAATACCATTTGACCCA
>NW_006939849.1:0-1452 GCF_000298275.1 Orycteropus afer afer | reverse complement strand
AAAAAAAAAAAAAGATAATGGAGGAATACAGAGTCACTGTACCAAAAAGAATTACTTGATGTTCAACAAGTTTGTTGTTGTTGTTGTTGTTATATGCCGTCGAGTCGGTCCCGACTCAACAAGTTTAGGAGGTAGCATATCATCAAGAAGTGATGGTGTGGAAGGAAGAAGTCCAAGCTGCACTGAAAGCATTGGCAACAAACAAGCCTTCAGGAACTGATGGAATACTTCTTGAGATGTTTCAACAAATGGATGCCATGTTGGAAGTGCTCCCTCACTCGACTATTTCAAAAAATTTGGAAGACAGCTATCTGGCCAATCGACTGGAAGGGAGCCATATTTGTCCCATTCCAAAGAAAGGTGATCATCAAACGAAATGCAGAAATGATTGAACAATATCATTATTATCATAAGCAAGAAAAATTCTGCTGAAGATAATTCAACAATTGTAATAATTGGAAGGAAGTTTGGGCAATCCTACTTCCATAGTGATATCGCCTTGGAAACCCAAGGAGGGGTCACTATGAGTCAAGTCAAGTCAATGGCAGTGAATTTGGTTTGGGCTTTGCTTCTCTGAAGAATGACAGCCTCGGAAACCCAAGGAGGAGTCACTATGAGTCGGGGCGATTCAATGGCAAACAACAACAACAACAATAATAATTCAACAGGGAATTGCCCAAAATGGAAGCCGGAGTCAGAAGAGGGCATGCAACAAAGGATGTCATTGCTGATCTCAGATGGACTTGTGTGAGAGCAGAGAATACCAGAAAGATGTTTACTCTTGTTTTATTGACTGCAAAGGCATTCGACTGTGTGGATGATAACAAATTATGGATAACATTGTGAAGAACGGGAATTCCAGAACACTTAATTGTGCTCATGCGAACCCTGTATGTAGACCAGGAAGCACTTGTTTGAGCAGAACAATGGGATATTGTACGGTTTAAAATCAGGAAAGGAGTGCACCAGGGTTGTATCTTTTACCACATCTATTCAATCCATCTGCTGAGCAAATAATCCAAGAAGATGGACTGTAAGAAGAAGAACATGGCATCAGGATTGGAGGAGAACAAACTGGAATATGCAGATGACATAACTTTGCTTGCTGCAATTGAAAAGGACATGAAGCACTTACTGATGAAGATCAAGGACTACACCGTTCGGTACGGATTGCAGGTCAATATAAAGACAACAAAAATCTTCACAACTGGAACAATAAGCAACATATGAGAAATGGAGAAAAGGTTGATGTTGTCAAAGATTTCATTTTACTTGGATCCATGATCAACACTCACGGAAGCAGCAGTCAAGAAATCAAACAGCTCATTGCATTGGGAAAATCTGCTGCAAAAGATCTCTTTAAAGTGTTAAAAAGCAATGACGTTACTAGGTATATACCCTGAAGAAGTGAAAGCCATAACAAGAACAGATATATGCACGCCGACGTTCATC
>NW_006939848.1:0-1452 GCF_000298275.1 Orycteropus afer afer | reverse complement strand
TTCAGCAAAAAGGGGAAGGCCTTCAATGAGATAGACTGACACAATGGCTGTAATAGTGGACTTAAGCATGGCAACCATTGAGAGGATGGTGCAGGAATGGGCAGTTTTTCAGTCTGTTGTATATAGCGTTGCTATGAGTCTAAACTAACTCAACAGCATCTAACAACAACAAACAACATGATAATTAAGATCTCAGACCTTGAAGTCAGACTTTCTGGATTCAAATTCAGACTTCACCACTGACCTTGGACAAGTTACTTCACCTCTCTGTGCCTCAGTTCCCTCATACATAAAGTTCTAGTCACACGAGGCTGCTGTGACTGTTAAATGAGTTAATCCGTATAACATGTTTGGTTCAATATTTGATGTATAAAAACTCACTGTCATTGAGTCCGTTCCGACTCATAGCTGCCCCTCCTTGGGTTTCCAAGGCGGTATCTGTATGGAAGTAATTTGGCCAGTCTTCTTTCCGAGGATTGGCTGGTGGATTTGAACTACCAGCCTTCTGGTTAGCAGTCAAATGCCTTAGGCAGTACACCACCAGAGCTCCTTGCTTAATGTATGTTGTTGTTGTTTGCCGTCGAGTCGGCCCCTCCTTGGGTTTCTGAGGCAGTATCACTACGGAAGTAGGATTGCCCAACCTTTCTTCCGAGGAGTGGCTGATGGGTTTGAACCGCCAGCCTTATGGTGAGCAGTCAAGTGCCTTAGCCACTATGCTACCAGAGCTCCCAAAGAGACATGTAAGCCCCATTAAAGAGTTTGTTGTATTTATCTCACTGGAGTCTCTGGGTGGTACAAACAGGCAATGCACTCAACTGCTAACCAAAATGTTAGAAGATTGAGTCTATCCAGAGTTGCCTCAGAATAAATTTTTGGTGATCTACTTCCAGGAAATCAACCATTGGCAACCCTGTGCATGACAGTTCTACTCAGACACACATTAGATCTCCTTCAGATGGAATTTACTCCACAGCAGCTGGTTTTATTCTTAATCTCATGGGCAATAGGAATTTGCTGACCAATATGACTAAATTTCATTTTAAATGGATCAGTATACACTTTTGCTCACACAAAACAATTTTCCTTGATATTTGAAATTAAAAATATCAAATGTGAGTGCACCCCTAGGCATACATTATAATATTAAGAGAAGAATCTGCTAAAGAAGTTCAGAAACTCCCCAGTGTAAACAAGCTACATAGAAAGATATATTCTGCGTTTATTAAGTGCTATAAACAATTCTTTAGAAATCTGGGCTTGGGTTGTTCCATATTATTTGACATTTTTAAGAAATACTGAGATAATGTTTGTTGTTATTTGTTATTTGCCATTGAGTTGTCCCCGACTCATAGTGACCCCTCCTTGGGTTTCCGAGGCAGTATCACTATGGAAGTAGGATTGCCCAACCTTCCTTCCGAGGAGTGGCTGGTGGGTGCCTTCTGGTTAGCAGTC
>NW_006939847.1:0-1512 GCF_000298275.1 Orycteropus afer afer | reverse complement strand
CATGCTTGGTAGGGTGGAGGGTCGACGAAAGAGGGGGAGGCCTTCAACGAGATGGATTGATACGGTGGCTGCGATGATGGGCTCAAGTATAGCAGGGATTTTGGGGCTGGCGCGGGATCGGGCAGTGTTTTGTTCTGCCGTGCATGGGGTCGCTATGAGTCGGAAACGACTCGACGGCACTTAACAACAACAACAACAACCTTTTGATTAGCAGTCCTATGCTTTAATGTCAGTGCCACCAGAGTTCCTTTATCACTTCTTTATCCTTTCCTAAATAGCTATCTAGTATGATCTTTGGTTCAGGATGCTCAGGGATAACTCTTGAAATACCTTTCTCTGACACAGAGAAACTATGCTTCCTAATAGCAAAGTTCAACAAGACAGAAAATAACAAATGCTGGAGGGGAGGTGGAGAGATTGGGACTCTCATACATTGCAGGTGGGACAGTCAAATGCTACACTAACTGTGGAAAGCAGAATGGCAATTCCTTAAAGAGTTGGAATTAGAAATACCATTTGACCCAGTAATCCCATTACTAAGTATATATCCTAAAGAATTGAGAGCCAGGACAAGAACAGATATATGCACATTCATGTTCATTGCAGCACTATTTATAATAGCTAAATGATGGAAACAACCTAGGTGCCCATCAACAGAAGAATGGATAACCAAATCATGGTACACACACACAATGGAATACAATGCAACACTAAAGAATAACGTAGAATCTGCAAAACACCACATAACATGGATTAACTTGGAGGACTTTATGCTGAGTGAAGTAAGTCAATCACAGAAGGACAAATATAGTATTAGTTCATTATTGTAAAAAGTCAAGGTAAGGTTGATATATGGAAGGAAACTTTCTTTTTTGGTTACCAGGAGTGGGAGGGGAGGAAACATGCAAAAATAAAATAATAAATACACAAACAAATAAATAAATGAAGAAAATATGCTTCCATTTAGGAGCTTGCGAGCTCTGGTGGCATAATGCCTAAGGCATGTGACTGCTAACCAGAAGGCTGGTGGTTCAAACCCACCAGCCACTCCTCGGAAGGTCGGGCAATCTATTTCCCTCAAGGAAACCCAAGGACGGGTCGCTATGAGATGGATCTGACTCCGTGGCAGTGGATTTTTTTTTTTTTTTTTTTTTTTGTTTTTTTTTTTTTTTTTTATATTTTTTTTTAGCCATTTTTTTTTTTTTTTTGGTATTTAGGAGCTTAAAGAGCCCTGTGGCACAATGGTTAAGTGATTGGCTGCTAACTGAAAGACTGGCAGTTCAAACTCACCCAGTGGGTCCATGAAAGAAAAACCTGGCCATCTCCTCCATAAACATTTACATCTTAGAAAACCCAATGTTGTTGTTGTTATGTGCCGTCGAGTCAGCCCTGACTCATAGCGACCCCTCCTTGGGTTTCCGTGGCAATATCACTACGGAAGTAGGATTGCCCAACCTTCCTTCCGAGGAGTGGCTGGTGGGTTTGAACCGCCAGCCTTCTGGTTAGCAGTCA
>NW_006939846.1:0-1512 GCF_000298275.1 Orycteropus afer afer | reverse complement strand
TGAAGAAGAATGTGGCATCTGGATTTGAAGATGAATTATTAACAACCTGCAATATGCTGATGACACAACTTTGCTTGCTGAAAGTGAGGATGACTTGAAGTACTTACTGATGAAGATTGAAGAATACAGTCTGCAGTATGGATTACATCTCAATATAAAGAAAACAAAAATCTTCACAACTGGACCTATGAGCAGCATCACGATAAATGGAGAAAATATTGAGGTTGTCAAAGACTTCACATTGCTTGGTTCTACAATCTACACCAATGGAAGCAGCAGTCAGGACATCAGGCAACATATACCACTGGGCAAACCAGCTGCAAAGGACCTCTTTCAAGTGCTGAAGAGCAAAGATGTCTCCTTGAGGACTAAGGTGCACCTGACACAAACCATGGTATTTTAAATTGCCTCATATGCACGTGAGGGCTGGACAATGAATAAGGAAGATCGAAGAAGAGTTGATGTTTTTGAGCTGTGGTGTTGGTGAAGAATGCTGAAAGTACCCTGGACTTCTAAAAGAACTGACAGGTATGTCCTGGAGGAAGTGCAGCCAGAATGCTCCTTGGAAGTGAGAATGGCCAGACTTCATCTCACATACTTTGCTTATGTTGTCAGAAGGGACCATTCCCTGGAGAAGGATGTCATGCTTGGTAAGGTAGAACATAGAAAAAAAAAGGGGAAGGCCCTCAATGAGGTGGATTGACACAGTGGCAGCATTGATGGGCTCAAGAGTAGCAAGAATCATGGAGCTGGCTCAAGACCAGGCGGTGTTTCGTTCTGCTGTGCGTAGGGTCACTATGAGTTGGAGATGACTCAATGGCACCTAACAACAACAACAAGAACAACATTTTGATATGTGAATTTATTGCTTGTGTTAGACTGGGTTCTCTAGAGAAACAAAACCAGTAAAACTTACATATATAGAGAAAGGGAAATTTCTTAGGAAAATGGCTCACACACTTATAGAAGCTGGCAAGTCCAAAGTTCTTGGATCAAACATCAAGCTGGAGGCTTTTCCTGACTCTTGAAGCTGCAGGGGCTGAGGAGCTCAAGGTTGGCAGGCAGCATACTGGCTGTTGACTCCAATGAATGACAAATCCAAGATCTCCAGGCCAAATGGTGATTGTTCGCTCACAGACAGTTGTAGGCAGCACAACAGAATCCCAGTCCACAGAAGAGTGTCTCTTTTTCCAGGATGTCCACAAATATACTGGAAGCAGGCCACACCCCTAGGGAAACTGCTTTTCAACAGATTGGCTGCTCAAAACTTATGCATCTGATCCCATCATTGGAACAACCCACATCACAATTGCTTAAACCACACAGAATTGTAGTCCAGCCAAGTTGACATACAGCTCCAACTATCACAGTCCACCCTTGTCAACTTGGCAGTTGTACACATCTTCTTAACCATATATAATCTCTAAATAAGGACAATTATAAAGTCATATTTGCACCTAAAATGATAACGCTACATGCATACCACCGAAACGCATTAACCTTATTTACATT
>NW_006939845.1:0-1512 GCF_000298275.1 Orycteropus afer afer | reverse complement strand
GCAATGGAAGAGAAAAAAAAGATAAATGTGACAACCTCAAAACTTCTGTGCATCAAAGAACATTATTAAAAATCTGAAAAGACAACCTACAGAATGGAGAAGAATTGCAAATTGTATATCTGATAGAGGTCAACTATATGGAATTTATACATTTATCTTTCAATACAATAACAAAACACAAATGACATGAATAAAAAATGAACAAAGGATTTGTATAAAAATTTCTGTAAAGATGATGTACAAATAGCCAACAAAGATATAACAGCATGCTCAAACGTCATTGGACGTTGTTGTAGGTGCTGAGTTGGCTCTGATTGATAGCAACATTATGTACAACAGAACAAAAGAGTCCAGAGCTATCCTCACAATGTTTGCTATTCCTGAGCTCATTGTTGCAGCCATCTTGTCAGTTCAACTGTTGAGGGTCTTCCCCCTTTTTACTGGTCCTCTACTTTACTAAGCATGATATCCTTCTACAGGGGATGATCCTTCTGACAACAGGCCCAAAGTACATGAGACGAAGTTAGGCCTTTCTCACTTCTAGGAAGCATTCCAACTGCCTTCCTCTGAATGATTTAAGATTTATTCATTCTTCTGGCAGTTCATGATATTTTCATTATTCTTTGCCAACATCACAATTCAAAGGCATCAAATTTTGTTTGGTCTTCCTTGTTCATTGTCCAGGTTTCACGTGCAGTATGAGGTGATTGAAAATATCATGGCTTGGGTCAGGTTCATCTTAGTATTCAAAGTGACACCTTTGTTCTTTAACACTTTAACAAAGTCTTTTGCCACAGATGTGCCCAGTGCAATATAACTCTTGATTTCTTGATTTCTGCTTCTGTGGGTATAGATTGTGGATCTAAGTAAAATAAAATCCTTGACAATCTCAATCATTTCTTCTTTTGTCTTTCATCATTTCTCTTTTATCATGATGTTGCTTATTGCTCCAGTTGTGAGGATTTTTGTTTACTTTATTTTGAGGTGTGATCCATGCTGAAGGCTGTAGTCTTAGATCTTCATCAGTAAGTGCTTCAAATCATCTTCACTTTCAGGAAGCAAGCTTGTGTCTGCATATCTTATGTTATTAATACATCTTCCTCCAATCCTGATGCCTCATTCTTCATATAGTGCTGCTTCTCTGATTATATGCTCAGCATACAGATTAAATAAGAATGGTGAAAGGATAATACCTTGACATACATCCTTCCTAATTAGTCATTAGTCATTGGGGAAGTGCAAATCAAAACCACAATAAGGTACTATTTCACACACTCAATAAGTCAAAACCAAAATTATTGCCATCAAGTCAATTCTGACTCACAGTGACCATATAGCATGTAATAGAACTGCCCCATAGGCTTTCCAAGGCTGTAAACTTTACAGAAGTAGACTGGGCATCTTTCCCCCTCAGAGATACTGGTTGGTTTGAACTGCTGAGCTTTTGGTTACCAAATAAATACTTAACCACTTTGCCACCAAATCTCCTTTCACAGTCGATAAAATGACTAT
>NW_006939844.1:0-1456 GCF_000298275.1 Orycteropus afer afer | reverse complement strand
GGTGGGTTTGAACCACCAGCCTTCTGGTTAGCAGTCAAGTGCCTTAGGCATTATGCTACCAGAGCTCCTTAACCTTTATAGACACTGAATATAATATACAATTTGATTTTGTATATTTTATATGATTCTGATTTTTCTCTGGCTCAAGGTTACAACTTTGAGGTTGGTCAACTGATACTCCCTTTCATCAGAAATAGTTTTATTTTCTAGTTTCTGTATTATTCATTGATTGAACAAGTGAGTCAATAACACCAATTAGAAAAGGAACATTCAGAGAACAATAAAAAGAAAAAAAAAACTATTGAAAAATATACATTTTGATAGCAGAACTGAACAACTCAATACAAGTGTTGAGTTGAGGAACATTCTCAGAAAAAATAAAAGAGAAAACAAGGATAGAAAATAAGAGAGGAAAGATATAAAAACTGGATGACAATTTAAGAGGTCTCACATCTAACAATTAGGACTTCTGGAAAGACCAGAGAATACCATCAATGAATTAATTTAACAAAATTTCCCAGACTGAAAATGTTGAGCAAGTGTCCAAGTCATATCATGGCAAACTTGTAGAAGATCGTAGATAAAGACAAGGCCTCCAGAGGGAAAACAAGGAGCCATGTAAATGGTCAAAATCAGAATGGGGAAATAAAATCAGAATGGATCAGACTTTCAACAGGAGTCCTGGAGGACAGACGAAAATGGAGCAGAGTCAAACTGAGCCACTCCTGGACCAAATCATGTAAAAAACACTCACTTTCTCAAGAGGCAAATGATGACATGTCCCATCAAAACAACAAGGAAACCCAAAAGGAAGAGATCTAAAGCAAGGCACAGGCAGAGGGAGTCTCCAGAATGATGGTGAAGGAAGATCCTAAGACAATAGCCTGTCAGCAAACCTGGAGATAGTCCAGAGTCCAGACTGGGGCAGGTCAGAAAGCCCAGGGAACTTCACAGAACATCATATATGTTTATACTGAAAGGAGATTTATCTAACTAGGAGAAAGCCTGGGGTCAAATTAGTGAGAAGTTCAGAAAACCCAAGCAAGTGAATTAAAAAAAAAAAAAAAAAAAAATTAACATCAGGGAAAATCTAAGGTGGTATTAGAAGGAGCAAGTAGCCACAGCATACAACATGGCTTTATTGCACAGTGTTGACACAGTGGGATTAATAAAAACATACACTATGGATCCAACACAATCATCCTGGGGGGATGGGGGAATGAGAATAGCACGTATGTGTGGTCAGGAATGAAATGGTGAGAAAGAACAAAACTGTTATTTTTTTTTTTCCATAGTGGGAAGTCAATAAATAATGTTGAAAACAAACATTAAGATATAGTCCCAGTGTGCTATTTAGAAATATCAAGATAAATACTAAGTAAATCACTTAAAAAGAATCGAAAATAATTTTCTTAGGGAGAGGGACCGGGTCTCCGGGAGCAAGGTAAGCACGGGC
>NW_006939843.1:0-1512 GCF_000298275.1 Orycteropus afer afer | reverse complement strand
TGAAGGAAGATGGGACAATCTACTTCTGTAAAGAATTACAGCCTTGGAAACACAATGGGGGTTGCTATGGGTCAGAATCAATTCAGTGGCAGTGAGTATTTTGGGGGTTTTATGTATGTATGTGTGTGAGTGTGTGTATAATCTCTGTCATATATATTCACAATATTCTGTGAAGAGTGTTCTGTGTTTTTTAAAAAGATGATTAACATAAATCATACTAATTCTGAGAGTGTTTTAAGTGAACATTGTAATTTTGTGGAATTCATTGTCACTTAGAATGAGTTAACAAGTCTGTGGAAATTTTTATTAATTCAGGTGCTCTAATTGATTAAGTTCTCTGCTGCTAATGGAAAGGTCAGTGATTCAAACCCACCAGCTGTTCCACAGGAAAAAGATGTGGCAGTAAGCTTCCTCAAAGATTATAGCCTTAACAAACTTGTAGGGCTATTCTACTTCAACCTTCAGAGTTGCTAAGAGTCAAAATCAACTCACTGGTAATTAAAATATGGCAATGGGGATAAGCTCCTGTGATTCTTTGTGCAACATTAAATCATAAAGCACACTTATTTTGGAATAATTTGTTTCCCATGCATGTCATGTGTGACTGATTTTTTTTATAATATTTCAGAAATTCTGCTCTACCTTTTCATTTCCCTCCTCCATCACAAACCAACCATTCTTTTATTTTCATGAACTCTATATATGTCAACCATGCTGTGTTGGTAATTAAAAAGAAAAATCAATTTTATTTTTGAAAATAATATTTTAATCACAGTTTAGGCATATTAGACATTATTCTTCATAACTGTTGTGGTTATTGATCTACTCAAGAGCCCATCATGTCTTTAACATACAGTTGTAACCAGATTTTGTAGAAAACTAAACTACAAAGCAATGCTTTTTTTGCAGTTTGAGATTTCAACTCAGGAACTCTTGCTAACCCCAGGTTTTCAGCATGATTACATTTATCTATATTTAAACTACAAAGAAATCAACATGCTGGAAAGTAATTGCTCTGTTGCCATAGGGAAAGAGATTAGGAAAATATGAGTTTAGGGAAGAAATTGCCTGGATAGTAATCCCTTTTATTATCTACTCTAAGCCATAAATGATTCTATCCCTTGACTAATAAATAATTATGTCATGAACTGTAGGGTCAGAGGACTTTAGCAAGATTGTTAAGAAGTTCAACTCTCAGAAAGTTTACATATTCCTAAGGTCATATTATTACTTTTAAAAGTATGAGTTTGACAGCACTGAATGTGGTGTAGATGCTAATGTGCACAGCATGGGAGAACAACTAGCAAAACCATTCATTTACTAGGTGGTCTCTAAGGCCTTTGCTAACTTTAAAATTCTAAGTCTATGTCTAAATTAGAGAGTCATTTTCATTTGAATTGACAAATGTTTTAATTAAGATATTTTCCTTTCATTAAGTGACTGTGTGTCAGATGAGGAAATTAAGTTAATAGGGAACCCAAAATTTGTCAGTAAAGCCAGGGTCACACAAGG
>NW_006939842.1:0-1475 GCF_000298275.1 Orycteropus afer afer | reverse complement strand
CCAATTCTTTGAAAATTAGATGATCTCTTCCTTCTTCCTAGTCTGTCTCAGTCTGTAAGCTGGGATGATACCTGTGCACCATGGGCATCCCGCTGGGTTTGAAACACCAGTGTCTCACCCTCAAAACTCATATCAACATATCACCACAGTAAGACAAACTGACGAGTTTGTCTCACTGTTGGAAACCTCTCCTACCACCCTTAAATTGGTCCCTGCACTGACTCCTCTTCTGTCACAGTTCCTGGTCCTTTTAATCCCCTTTCTCCTGCTCTCCTGCCCTGCTGCTTTGGGCATGCCTGGGTTTCCTCTCCTCACCTGGATCCCTGCGGCTGACTGCTCCTCTGTCCCTGTGCTTATTGTACTTTTGTATATCTCATTTGGAGATTTGGGTATTCAAGTCCTTTAGCCATTTTTGAAATTTGGTTGTCTTTTTTTTTAAATTTTATTCTGGGAGTTCTGGCAAGATGGTGGACTAGGCAGAAAAACTGCACAGACCCTCTTCAACAAAGAAAAGGGAAAACCAACTAACACAGACACAGAAGATAATCTTGGACCCCTGAGCCTTGAAGGGAAGGATTTAGAAGTGGACTAAATCCCAACTAGCAGAAGAATTCACATGAAAATACCAAAAGAAGAGACATATGAAGTTGTGGTCTGGCAGTGATTCTGAGTGATCCTGACGGCACAGACAGCTTGGAAATTCCCAAGTGGTGGAAGTACCTAAGAATTAACCTAAAAATCACCCTGCTAGACAGGGACTGCACAGAGGACTGTGCAATGTGTCTGGGGAACAAACAGAGAAGGTGAAGAGAAAGGTGGGCTGAGCTGTGGACTTTTGCCGGTATGGAGGATGCCACCATTTTGAAGGTTTAAAAAGCACCTTGACTATTTTAGGTATTTAAAGAGACGGTGCTCTTGCAGATTCCTGGGGCTTAAGAAAATGTTCTGCTTTCCAACAACATCAAGGACACTCGGGACCTGCAAGACTGAATAGGTGCAACATTCCTCTTGTTACTCTTACACCCCACACCCACTTGGTGAATGGAGGTGTGGCCATCCCACACTCCCACCTACCTTCTGGACCCACAGGAACTCCATCACAGTCTGTGTGCTCAGACGGAACCTAGGTATCCTGCCCTGTCCTCCACTGATTTTTTTTCTCTTTTTTAATTTTTATTTATTTTCTTTTTTGCTTTCTTTTTTACTGGTGATTAGTTTGCTTGTATTTGTTTGTTTTAAAACAACTATCATTATTACTTTTGTCCTTTTTATTATTATTCTTAATCTTCAACTAGGACCCTCACAGGTCCTAGTTTTCAGCAATTTTTCTTTTCCCTGTGCCTGGTTGAATTTTTTTTTTTAATTGAAGTTCCTTCCCCCTTATTTCTCATGGTTAACCCTGTTCCTTGTTTTTCTTGTTGCATTTTTCCCATTTTTTTCTTCATTTATTATTCTCCTTCCTTACTATTTTTTTT
>NW_006939841.1:0-1424 GCF_000298275.1 Orycteropus afer afer | reverse complement strand
TTAAAAGAGTTGAAAAGCCAAATAGATCACTCCACACTCATAGTGGGAAACATTAATTAATACAGCACTTTCTTTGAAGCATAGAACAACTGGAAAGAAACTCAATAAAGATGCAGAAGAGCTGAAATATACACTCCACCAACTTGGCCCTATTGACATCTATAGAGCACTTCACTCAACAGCAGCACAATATACATTCTTCTCTGGTGCACATGGAACTTTTTCCATGATAGACCATATGTTAGGCCATAAAGCAAGCCTTAATCAATTCAAAAACATTGAAATACTACAAAGCATTTTCTCAGATCATAGTGCTATCAAATTAGAAATCAACAATACAAAGATCAAGAGAAAAAGACTAAACACATGGAAACAGAACAATACCCGCCTTGAGAAAGACTGGGTAAGAGAAGAAATCAAAATTGAAATTCAAAATTCCTTGAATCAAATGAGAATGAAAACACAACATCCCAAAATCTTTGGGACACAGCAAAAGCAGTGAACAGAGGCCAATTTATAGCAAGAAATGCACACATCAAAAAAGAAGAAAGAGCCAAAATCAACACTTTAAACCAACATTTCCAATAATTAGAAGAAGAACTTCAAGAAAAGCCCACAGTCACCAGAAGAAAGGAAATAATCAAGATTCAAGCAGAAATCAATGAAACAGAAAATAGAAAAGCAATAGAAAAAATGAACAGGACCAGAAGTTGGTTTTTTGAAAAGATCGATAAAATTGAGAAACCACTGGCAAATTTAAAAAAGGAAAAGAGGGAGAGAATACAAATACATGAATAAGAAACAAAATGGGTGACATCACAACAGAACCAATTGAAATGAAAAGGATAATATCAGGATACTATGAAGAACTGTACTCCAACAAATTTGAAAATGTGGAAGAAATGGACAGATTTCTAGAAACACACCATTTACCGAAACTAACACAGACTGATGTAGAAAAGTTGAACAGGTCCATCACAAAAGAAGAAATTGAACAGGTCATCAAAAAATTACCAACTAAAAAAAGTCCTGACCCAGACGGTTTCACCGAAGAATTTAACCAAACATTCAGAGAAGAACTGATACCAATTCTACTCAAAGTATTCCGAAACATAGAAAAGGATAGAATCCTCCCTAACTCATTTTATGAAGCAAGCATAACCTTGATACCAAAACCAGGCAAAGACATCTAAAGGAAAACAACAGACCAATATCCCTCATGAATATAGATGCAAAAATCTTCAACAAAGTCCTGGCCAATAGATTGCAACAACATATCAAGAAAATCATTCATTATGTCCAAGTGGGGTTCATATCAAGTATGCAAGGATGGTTCAACATTAGAAAAACAATCAATGTCATCCACCACATAAGTAAAACAAAGGAGAAGAACCACATGATCATATCAATTGATGCAGAAAAGG
>NW_006939840.1:0-1513 GCF_000298275.1 Orycteropus afer afer | reverse complement strand
AGTGTCATTGTACCAAAAAGAATTGATTGACGTTCAACCATTTCAGGAGGTAATGTATGATCAAGAACCAACAGTACTGAAGGAAGAAGACCAAATCACACTGAAGGCATTGGTGAAAAAAAGCCTCCAGGAATTAATGGAATACCCATTGAAATGTTTCAACAAATGGATGCAGTGCAGAGGTGCTCATTCTTTTATGCCAATAAATTTGAAAGACAGTTACCTGGGCACCTGACTTGAAGAGGTCCATATTTGTGCCCATTTCAAAGCAAGGTGATCCAATGCAATGAAGAAAATATCAAACAATGTCATTCATGTCATAAGCAAGTAACATTTTGCTAAAAATAATTGAAAAATGGTTGCAACAGTATGTTGACAGAGAACAGCCAGAGATTCAAGCTGAATTTGGAAGAGGTCATGGAACAAGGAATAACATTGCTGATGTCAGATGGATCTTGGCTGAAAGCAAAGAATTCCAGAAAGATGTTTACCTAAGTTTTACTGACTATGCAAAGGCATTTGACTGTGTGGATCATACCAAACTATGGATAACATTACTAGGAATGGGAATTTTAGAGCTCTTAATTGTGCTATGAGGAACCTGTACAGAGACCAAGAGGCAGTCATTAGAACAGAACAAGGGGATAAACACATGGTTTAAAATCAGGAAAGGTATGTGTCAGAGTTGTATCCTTTACTCATACTTATTCAATATGTGAGTTGTACAAATAATATTAGAAGGTTGACTGTATGAAGAGGAACATAGCATCAATATAGGAGGAAGACCATTAAAAACCTGCAATATGCACATGACACATTTGCTGAAAGTCAGGAAGAATTGAAGTGCTTACTAATGAATATCAGAGAGTACAGTCTTTAGTATGGATTTCACATCAACATCAAGAAAACAAAAATCCTCATAACTGAACCAATAAGCAACAGCATGATAAATGGAGAAAACATTGAAGTTTTCAAAGATTTAATTTTTCTTGAATGTACAATCAATACCTATGGAAGCAACAGTCAAGAAATCATACAACATACTACATTGTGTAAATATGTTGCAAATGATCTCTTTAAAGTGTTAAAGAGCAAAGATGTCACTTTGAAGACTAAACTGTGCCTGGCACAAGCCATAGTATTTTTCATAGTCTCATATGTCTGTGAGGGGTGGACAATGAATAAAAAAGACCACAGAAGAATTGATGAATTTGAGTTGTGGTGTTGGTGAAGAATATTGAATGTACCATGGAGTGCTGGAAGAACAAACAAATCTATCTTAGAGGAAGTAAAGTCAGAATGCTCCATAGAAATGAGAATGGATTTACTCTAGAAGGCGGGGCAAGATGGCGGACTAGGCAGAAGGATTGCACAGACCCTCTTCAACAAAGAAAAGGGAAACCAATTAACACAGACACAGATGATAATCTTGGACCCCTGAGCCTTGAAGGAAAGGATGCAGATTTGGACTAAACCCCAACTAGCAGAAGAATTTGCGTGAAAATACCAAAAA
>NW_006939839.1:0-1406 GCF_000298275.1 Orycteropus afer afer | reverse complement strand
AAAAATAGGAGGAAAAGAAAAAAAAAAAAAAAAAAAACATAAAATTGGACAAACAGCAAACAGCTTGAGGAAACTTTTCTCAGGCTTTGAATCACAGAAAACATGATTGAAATCCATGAAAGAAAATTAATTAATGAAGTGAGCTCCACGTTAGCCCCAGTTTTCTGTCCAGGGACACAATTTTCAAACTGCAGTACAGGTAACTGGATCCTAGACAAAACAGATTTGTTCTGTTAATCTCCTGAGGCAGTGATGAGAGAGATGGGCAGCTAATGTGATTGGAATTTGTGTTGCAAGGCACAATAAAGAAGAAATCTGTGTTAGGTGGTAGAAAGAAATCTGTGTCAAGTCTATTGGAGGTTTCTCACTAGTCTTTGGAGAAGGGTGAATGTGAATGTTCAGAGTGATACTATGTAATGATGAAAATAAAGGGTGTACTACTCAGCTTAGAGGAGCTCTGGTAGCATTGTGCCTAAGGCATTTGACTGCTAACCAGAAAACTGGCTGTTCAAACCCACCAGCCACTCCTTGGAAGGAAGATGGGGCAATCTACTTCCGTAGTGATACTGCCTTGGAAACCCAAGGAGGGGTTGCTATGAGTTGGGTCCGACTTGACGGCACATAACAACAACAACAAATATTCAACTCAGTGGCTTCATTGGTTTGACTATACTAGCTGTGTGATACTGGAGAATCCATTTAATCTTTGTGTGTCAATCTTTCTTCCTTTATACAAAATAATAGGACACATTAGATGATCTCCAATGTCTCTTCCCCTCTAAAATGCTGTGATTCATTGTAGACCTTTGGGTTCTACAGAAAGAAGTACTGTACTCTGAGTTGTCAACCAACTAGATAAAAAGAAAATGAACTAAAGATTGCCCCAACTCCCTAATTTTGCCTATCAGAGAAGTATTCACCTCATCCATTCTGACTTAAGGGCCTGCTATATGTCCAACATTTGCCAAACTTAATGTTGTCAAGTCGATTCTGACTCATATGATCCTATAAGACAGAGTAGCAGTGCTCTATAGGGTTTGCAAGGCTAGAAGTCTTTAGGGAAGAAGACTGCTACATCTTTTTCCCATGGAGTGGCTGGTCAGTTCATTGGCTGATCTTTACCTACTGCACCACCAGCACTCCTTCAGCATTTGCCACACACTGTGAATCCAAGGCAAATAGTGCTTTTCCTCAATGACTTTACACGTTAGCTTAAACAAGCAGACATAACATTTAAAAATACTATAGAATATATATAGCAGCTCTGGTAGCATAGTGGCTAAGGCACTTGACTGCTAACCAGAAGGCTGGCGGTTCAAACCCACCAGCCACTCCTCGGAAGGAAGATGGGGCAAATCTACTTCTGCAGTGATACTGCCTTGGAAACCCAAGGAGGGGTCGCTATG
>NW_006939838.1:0-1456 GCF_000298275.1 Orycteropus afer afer | reverse complement strand
GTGTGTCTACTTGAGGTAAATGTTTAACTCACATGCCTGTACTTTATTTGGCCAACAGCCTTCTTTACAGAAATGGAAAAACCAATCCTCAACTTTATATGGAATGGCAAGAGGAATAGCTAAAGCAATGTTGAAAGAGAAGAACAAAGTAGGAGGACTCACATTTCCTGATTTTAAAACATATTATACAACTACATGACTGGGATCTTAAAAACTTGCAAGCAGCCATCTAGATAAAATGATGAGTCTCTCCAAGTCCAGAGCAAAGAAGAATGAAGGAAACCAAAGACATATGGAAACAATCAGTCCAAGGGACTAGTAGACCATGTGATCCTCAGCCTATATGACCATGGGACCAGAAGAACTAGATAGTGTCTGGCTACCACTGTCAACCACTCGGAGTGGGATTGGTGCAGTAGATCCTGGATAGAGTGGGAGAACAATGTGGAACAAAACTCAAAATCACACACACACAGAAAGACCAGGTTTGCTTATAGAACCTGGTGAGACCCCTGAAACTATGGCCTCCAGCTACCCTCAGGTCTGGAAATTGAACTCACTCCTGTGGCTTCCAGCCAAACAATAGACAGGCATATGGGGTAAATTTACATCAGGTAGATACATACACTACTAGGAGCTCTGGTAGCATAGTGCCTAAGGCACTTGACTGCTAACCAGAAGGCTGGAGGTTCAAATCCACCAGCCACTCTTCGGAAGGAAGATGGGGCAATCTACTTCCGTAGTGATACTGCCTCAGAAACTCCAGGAAGGGTTGCTATGAGTCGGGTCCGACTCGACGGCACATAACAACAACAACAACAGATACACTACTTGGAGCGATCAATCATGGGATTGATCCATCTTGCTGGAACTCCCTACTTTTTTTTTTTTTTTTACTAGGTTTTACAAACTACTATTTGGCTTAAGGTAGACTTTGGGGGATATTTTTGGTTTAAGTTTAAAGATTATCTTGGGCCAATAGTTTCAGGGGTTCAGCCAGCCTCCATGGCTCCAGAAAGTCTGGAGCCCATGAAACTTTGAAATTCTGTTCTGCATTTTCCCCCTTTTGATCAGGGTTCTTCTATAGAATCTTTGATCAAAATGTTCAGTAATGGCAGCTGGGCACCATCCCTATCTTCTGGTCTCATGGCAAAGGAAGCAGCTCTTTATGGAACCAATTAGCCACATATTCCATTTCTTCCTCTGCTTCCTGACTTTCCTTCTTTCTCTTTTGCTCCAGGCAAATAAAGACCAATTTTTATACCTTGGTTGGCCACTTGCAAGATTTTACAACTTTCTGGAGATATGGGGCTGGGTAAAAGCTCTAGCACATAGTTGTTGTTGTTGTTATTATGTGCCGTCGAGTCAGACCTGACTCATAGCGACCCCTCCTTGGGTTTCCGAGGCAGTATCACTATGGAAGTAGATTGCCCCATCTTCCTTCCGAGGAGTGGCT
>NW_006939837.1:0-1471 GCF_000298275.1 Orycteropus afer afer | reverse complement strand
CTTGTAAGGTTTTTTCTGTGTTTTCTTTGGTCTGTCTCTCAATCCTTTGAAGATACCTAAAGATAATTCTTTTGAATTCCTTATCTGTGAGTTCCAATGCTGCTTCTTCCTCAGGGATGTGTTCTGGGTCTGTATCCTGCTCCCTTGTTTCTACCACTTTATCCTGCTTCTTTGTGGGGACTGTGATGGTCTCTTGTCTCTGAGGCATCGTGACGTTGTTGTATTTAGATCTCTGTTAACTGTTTGTGAGGAGCAGTCAAGGGTGATTCCGGCTCTTCTTGGTGGTTTTTTATTGTTGGCCCATTGGTGGAGAAGGGGGTAGTGGCTGTCACTTAGTAAGTGAAGTTGCAGGAGGTGTGTGTGTAGTTGTGTCTTATGAGGACTGTTGTCTCCCACTCAATTAGACACAAATTACAATCGAATAACCTTAAAAAAACTTGTCAGTCTTGCAGGTCCCGAGTGTCCTTGGGGTTGCTGGAAAGCAGAACCTCATTGGCAGATGTTTTGAAAAAAAAAGACTGACAGAAAATAAAACTGCTCAATGTGTAGTCCAACTTTCTCTAGCACTTATCAGAGCATTGTGGTCACTAACCCAAAAAACCTAGCATCTTAGGCTCTAGTACTGGTTATGTTGCTTCAGTTTCCTCATCAGTAAAGTAAAGGAGTCTGAAGGTCCTTTCTAATTCTAGAATCCCTGTAATTTATGCTATTGTATAAATAAGTGCTGTTGAACAAATTGAATTAGCTAGTGTAGTTGGCAGACAAACAAACAAATTGTTGTTATTGAGTTGATTCCAACTCCTGGCAATGCTGTGTGTCAGAGTAGAACAGTGTTCCTCCATATGGTGTCCAATGGCTGATTTTTCGTAAGTAGACTGCCAGGCCTTTCTTTGAAGGCACCTCTGGATGGCTTTGAACTGCTTACCTTTTAGTTAGTAGCCAAGCACATTAACCATTTGTACCACTCAGGGACTCTGATGTGTTTGGTAACTTTTAGCTATACACTAACTGTGCTTAATGCTAAGACTTATTCCAGCATTGGTTTAAGATCAGATCTACTGTATCCACACAAATTTATCAACTGTTAAAATTATAGTTGGATTTTAAATAAGTTGGGTGTCTATTTTATGTAAACAATATCATATCAAGCTTTCACCCTCTTCCCACACAGTTATTCTGGTTAGATAAACATATATGCATTCAAATCAGTTGTCAGTTTAAGTCAGAAACAACATACTAGTAATTCTTGTTGTTTTGAATTTTGTAAAGAAACAATTGATGTCATTTTTCATTTTTAATAAGGTTGTTTATATCAGGTGTGATTTTGACTTTGTGGTTATGTGACTTTGTGTTGTTGTTGTTGTTGTTAAGTGCCATCGAGTCGTTTCCGACTCATAGCAACCCCACGCACAGCAGAACGAAACACTGCCCGATCCCGTGCCAGCCCCACAATCCCTGCTATACTTGAGCT
>NW_006939836.1:0-1452 GCF_000298275.1 Orycteropus afer afer | reverse complement strand
ATGTTATTAATCTTTTCAAAAAGCCAACTTCTAGTCTTGTTGATTTTTTCTATTGTCTTCCTACTTTCTGTTTCATTTATTTCTGCTCTCAAATCTTTATTATTTCTTTTCTTCTGGTGACTGTAGGCTGTTTTTGCTGCTCTTTTTCTAATTGTTGGAGATGCTGAGTTAAAGTGTTGATTTGGGCTCTTTCTTCTTTTTTGTTATGTGCATTAATTACTATAAATTGGCGTGTTATCACTGCTTTTTGCTGTGTCCCTTAGATTTTGGTATGTTGTGTTTTCATTCTCATTTGATTCAAGGAATTTTTAAACTTTCATTTTCTAATTCTTCTTTCACCCAGTCATTTTCAAGGAGGATGTTATTCAGTTTCCATGTGTTTGCTCTTGTTCCATTGATCTTCCTTTTGTTGATTTCTAATTTTATAGCATTGTGATCTAAGAAGATGCTTTGCAGTATTTCAATGTTTTTAAATTTATTAAGGCTTGCTTTCTGGCCTAACACATGGTCTATCATGGAGAATGTTTTATGTGCACTGGAAAAGAATGTATATTATGCTGTTGTTGGGTGAAGTGCTCTGCAGATATCTATAAAGTCAAGTTGGTGGATTGTATTATTTAATTCTTCTGCATCTTTGTTGAGTTTCTTTCTAGTTGTTCTGTCTTGAAACAGTGTTGATTGAAAGTGGTGTATTAAAGTCTCCTACTATGACAGCAGAGTCATCTATTTGTCTTTTCAGTTCTCTTAGAATCTTTTTTTTTTTTTTAAATTTTGGGGTTCTTTGATTGGGTGCATAGGTATTTATTATTGCTATGTCCTCTTGCTCAATTGATCCTTTAATCATTATATAGTTTCCTTTGTTGTCTCTTATGGGGATTTTTGTCTTAGAGCCAGTTTTATCAGAAATTAATATGGTCACTCCTGCTCTTTTATGGTTGCCATTTGCTTGATATATGTTTTTCCAGCCTTTCATTTTTAGTCTGTTTTTGTCTTTCTCTCTAGGATGTGTCTCTTGTAGACAGCATATTCATGGGTTGTGTTTTCTTATCCAGTCTGCAACTCTCTGTCTCTTGAGTGGTGCATTTAATCCATTGACATTCAATGTAATTATTGACAAGAATGAATTTGTTGCTGTCATTTTGTTAGGTGTTTTTTCATGTTGCTGATTTCTTTGTTCCATATAAAATCTGTGCTGTTTTGTTTATGAATTGTGTTATGACTTCCTTCTTTGCTATTGTTTTAGTATTTGCTAAATATTTGGGCTTGTCCTCTTTTTTATTGTCATGTGAAGTTTTGTCATTTGTCTTTGAGGTTACCCCATTATTTATAATTTTCTTTCCACATTCAGAACAGTCTGTTCTATCTTGCAATTGTCTTGACTTCCTCACCATTTAGAAGTTCTGTAACTACACAATTTTCTCCCTTTTTTTTTTTTTTTTTTTTTAATTCTCT
>NW_006939835.1:0-1513 GCF_000298275.1 Orycteropus afer afer | reverse complement strand
TGCTTCCACCTTTTGGCTATTGTGAATAGCACCGCAATAAACACTGGTACACAAATATCTGAGCCTCTGCTTTCAAGTCTTCTGGGTATATACCTAAGAGCGCAATTGCTAGGTCATAATGGTAGTTCTAGGACTATCCATCACAGGGATTTCAGGCTGTGACCAATAAATTCCATGGCCAAATAAACTGAGCTAAATGCTACACACTCTATACCTCTGTTGAAGATTCACCACCACTTTAATCATAATTAATGTACTTACACACCCTGAAGTAAAGAAATCTGTTTAATATGATGTTTTTTAAACTTATAAAAAGGGATTCTGCTACCAATGATACATACTAACATCATATAGAACTAGGTTTTCTGATCACGCTCTGGGGTATTACTGTGCTAATTTATTCTCATTTCAGGAGAAAAGGTTAAAAAAAGCCCTCATGTCTTATGTACAAGATTCCTTGTGCTACCAAGGGAAGCCTCATGTTCATAAAAGTTGAAGGGAAAAGCTTAGACAACTTGTTACAAGTCAGAGGTCATGTGATTGATTCATGATAACCAACTTAAGTCTGTGGCTTTCCTTAGCTTTGCAGCAATTGAGGGTCAAATGTTACAAAGAAGAATATCCCACATGACCAGTGTGTGTATCAGCATCAATTTAAATACATTTAGTCCACTCATTCACAAAAGAAGTAAAATTTACAGAATTATAACTAGTTAACATTTTCTTTGTATATAAGAAAATTTAGTACCTGTAAAGTTTCTCTGCATACATAGGCTATTTGCAATTCTGATAATGGTCCAGTAACTAGAATGGGAAAAGAGAGAGAGAGAGAGAGATCACAGTGTTATAATTTGAACACAACAGAACGAAAAGTCTTCTTTAGAAATGAAAAACTATTCTACATTTTCAGTATATATTTTTGGATATACATTTGTGCTTCACTTCTGACCATGAGCACATTTTCTTTGTAATCAATAAACAACAAAAAAGTAATGTCGATAATTTTTTAATGCACTTCAAAATTAAAAGATTTACTCTGTAACAACTTTGGCCAGTGAAAATATTAAGCATCCACTATGTGCAAAGCATAGTACTAGGTATCACAGGAAGTTCTATAAAAAGCAACATAAATTATCTAAATTCTCAACAATTTTTCAAAAATAAAGACAAGAAACTCTACAGACATACATAACTCATAGTGACCCCCATTGGGTTTCTCAGGTGGTAAATCTTTATGGAAGTAGACTGCCCAGTCTTCCTTCCACAGAGTGGCTGGTGGGTTTGAACCACCAACCTTCTGGTTAGCAGTCAAATGCCTTAGGCACTAGGCCAATGCCCACTGCCACTGAGTTGGATCTGACTCACAGCGAACCGTCCTTGGGTTTCCGAGGCAGTATCACTATGGAAATAGATTGCCCAACTTTCCTTCCAAGGAGTGGCTGGTGGGTTTGAACTGCCACCCTTTTGGTAAGCAGTCAAATGCCTTAGGCACTATGCTACCAGAGCTCCTACT
>NW_006939834.1:0-1514 GCF_000298275.1 Orycteropus afer afer | reverse complement strand
TGTGACCAGCATGATGGCATTGGGGAAAGGAAGAACACTGAAAATTGCACATAAGATACAGACAACAGAGGCAAATACTAGTACATGCAAAGTACTGCATTACCACCAATACCAAACACTTGGCTATGGATAAATGTATAGACAGGTGAGAAAATCAGATGCGGGTAGGCAAATAGAAAAATACCCTAGACCAGAGATGGATTTGGCTGAAGATAATTTTACATACACACTTGTGCTACAAAATTAGCCACACACATTACAGAAGCAACAGAAGACAGAGTTGGAGTAACTTCTAAGAGACAACCAACCACCTTGAGAGAGAGAATCACCCGGCCTGCAGACTCAGGACCATAGTCTCTGGGGACATCATACTCAATTGGCACAACATACTACATAGAAATCTTGTTCTACAACCTACTTTGGTGAGTAGTGACTGGGGTTTTAAAAGCTTTCAAGTAGCCATCTAAGATGCAACTATTGGTCTTCTCTCATCTGAGTCAAAGAAGAGTGAAGTTAATCAAATGCATATGGAAAAAATTAGTCCAAGGATAAGCTGGACTATGAAGGCCTCAGCCTTCATGACCCCAAGACCAGAAGATGGTGTCCAGCTACCAATGCCAACCACTTGGAAAGAGATCAAAACTAGAGATCCTAGATAGAGCGGGAGGAAAAATGTGGAACAAAATTCAAAACCACAAAAATGACCAGAATTACTGGTTGGATAGTCTGGTGCCTGAGACTCTGGCCCTGGGTTACCCTTTGGGCCTAGAAATGGACTCACTCCTGTGGATTGGTTCTCAGCCCAATAGTAGAAAGACCTACATGCAGAACACCTACCCCAGGGGAATTCATCCACCTACTCTAGGGAGATGCACCCCTTAGAGCAATCAGCCATGAGACATCAGAAGGGCAGCATTCCCATAGAGGGAAAGCTGGACAGACAGGAGTGCATAGTTAAGAAGGGCACAGGGAGGGGGTAGTCACAGCGACCAGAGAGGACAGTATTTTATGCTTGGGGATGGTAATTGGGGTGTGAAATCAAGTGTGCATAAATTGATGAATGTAAAAGAAAATTGCTTGTAAATTTGCACCCAAAGCACAATAAATTTTTTATTTAAAAAATCATTGCCATTCTAATGGGGGTAAGGGGTATCTCACTGTGGTTTTGATTTACATCTGTAAAGGTGCACCTGTCTGCCCTAAGCCATGGTATTATTAATCACCTCATATGCTTAGGAAAGCTGGACAATGAATAAGGAAGACCAAAGAAAAATTGATACTTTGAATTTGATGTTGGCAAAGAATATCAAATATACCATGGACTTCCAGACTTGGAAGAAGTACAACCAGAATGCTGCTTAGAAACAAGAATGGTGAGACTTCATTTCTTGTACATTGGATATGTTTTTAAGAGGGATGAAACCCATTCCTGGAGAAAGACATCATGTTTGGTAAAGTAGAGGGTCAGTGAAAAAGAGGAAGAACATCAATGAGATGGAGTGACAAAGTGGCTG
>NW_006939833.1:0-1514 GCF_000298275.1 Orycteropus afer afer | reverse complement strand
AGTTCATCTTCTTGGATTATTTGCTCAGGATACAGATTAAATAAGTATGGTGAAAAGATACAACCCTGATGCCCTCCCTTCTTGATTTGAAACCATGCAGTGTCCCCTTGTTCTGGTCTATGTACAGATTCCTCATGAATGAAATGTTCTGCAACAAATCACTAGTAGAGGAATACAGAAGGATATACCATGCTAATAGTAATGAAAAGAAAGCTGGAGTAGCTCTGTTAGTTTCAGGCAAAACAGGATTCAGAACCAAGAAAATTATCAGGGATAAAGAAGGGCATTATCCAATGATAAAAGTCAATCCTCCAAGAAATTATAACAATCCTAATCATGTATGTACCTAACAACATAGCATCCATGTACTTGAGCATAAAACTGATAGAATTGATAAGATAATAGATATATCTGCTAATAGTGAGAAATTTAAATATCCCCTCTTCAGTCTATGATTGACAAATTGCTGTCATTGTTGTTATGTGCCATTGAGTCAGCCCCAATTCATAGCAACCCCTCCTTGGGTTTCCGAGGTGGTATCACTACAGAAGTAGGATTGCCCAACCTTCCTTCTGAGGAGTGGCTTGTGGGTTTGAACCACCAGCCTTCTGGTTAGTAGTCAAGTGCCTTAGGCACTATGCTACCAGAGCTCTTTGTTGTCATTGTTAGGTGCTGTCAAGTCATCTCCAAATCATAGAAACCCTATGCACAGCAAAACAAAACAATGCCCTGTCCTGTGCCAGACCCATGATTCTTGCTATACCTGAGCCCATCATAGTAGACACTGTATCAATCCATTTTGTTGAGGGCCTTCCCCTTTTTTGTTGACCCTCCACTTTACCAAGCATCATATCTTTCTCCAGGGAATGGTCCCTTCTTATACATGACCAAAGTAGGTGAGATGAAGTCTGGTCATTTTCACTTCTAAGGAGCATTCCAGCTGAACTTTTTCCAGGACAGATTGGTTAGTTCTTTTAGCAGTCCTTGGTACTTTCACCATTCTTCGCCAACACCACAATTCAAAAGCATAGACTCTTCTTTGGTCTTGCTTTTTCATTGTCCACTTCTCATATGCATATTTAAAAGACCATGGCTTGTTTCAGGTGCACCATAGTCTTCAAGGAGATATCTTTGCTCTTCAGCACTTGAAAGAGGTCTTTTGCAGCAGATTTGCCCACTGTTATATGTCATATGATATTTTGACTGCTGCTTCCATTGGTGTTGATTGTGGAACCAAGTAATACAAAGTCTTTGACAACTTCAATCTTTTCTCCATTTATCATGATGCTGCTTATAGGTCCAGTTGAGAGGATTTTTGTTTTCTTTATATTGAGGTGTAGTTCATACTGCAGACTATAGTCTTAAGTCTTCATCAGTAACTGTTCCAAGTCATCCTCACTTTCAGCAAACAAAGTCATGTCGTCAGCATATTGCAAGTTATTAATTAGTCTTACTCCAACCCTGATGCTACTTTCTTCTTGATATAGTTCATCTTCTTGGATTATTTGCTCAGG
>NW_006939832.1:0-1514 GCF_000298275.1 Orycteropus afer afer | reverse complement strand
ATTGGAAATATCATGGCTTGTGTCAGGCGCACCTTAGTCCTCAAGGAGATATCCTTGCTCCTCAGCACTTGATTATCATTACATCTATAAATTCTTCTGTATTTGTGATTCCAAGCTAAGGACTTTTAGAATATTGTCCATATAATGTCATTATGCCTAAAAAGTTAATAATTACTATTTAACATCATCAAGTATCTAGTCAATGTTACAAAGAATTTAAATTCTTCTCCTTTATGACAGAAGACTGTCCATTCTTCCAGTGACATGGGAAAATGCTTATGATAATGGCAAGGGGAAAAGCAGGGTAAAAATGTGCATATAGTGCATAATTTCAAATACATGAAAACATGTTCAGAAAAAGATTATAACACCTGGGCTACATGAACTAGGACCTCATCTACCCTGAGACCAGAAGAACTAGAAGGTGCCTGGCTACCACTACTGACTGTTCTGATCAGGAACACGATATTGATGGATCCTGATAGAATCGGGAAAAACATGGAACAGAACTCATATTCCTAAAAAGATTTTCTGGACCAATTGAGACTGGAGGACTCCCCCAGTTAATTGGCCTGAGATACTCTTTAAGCCTTGAACTAAAACTATCATATGAGGTCATCCTTTACCATAATAACTGATTGATTCATAAAATAAACAATGTCATCTGTGAGTACTATGTTAAAAAGTCGACTGTATGAGACTAAACAGTCAGCATTTACTCAAAAGCAAAGACAAGAAGGCAATGGAGCAAGCACACTTTGTTGTTATTTGCCGTCGAGTCGGACCCGACTCATAGCAACCCCTCCTTGGGTTTCCGAGGCAGTATCACTACGGAAGTAGATTGCCCCATCTTCCTTCCAAGGAGTGGCTGGTGGGTTTGAACCGCCAGCCTTCTGGTTAGCAGTCAAGTGTCTTAGCCGCTATGCTACCAGAGCTCCCACATATGCATATAGAAGTCTATAAAAAGAAGTTCCCTCCAAATTTAAAACCAGACAATTTGTTCACATATGAAAGAAACAGAAAAATATTCTGGGAGAGCTCAGAAAAGGAGCCCCCAGGTAACTCTCTTGAAAAAGTGACTTGATGTATTCAAACTAAGATGAAATAAAATTAAGAACTCAAGAAACAAGTTAAACATATGGATATCTATGTAACCCTTTAAAAAACAAAACCAAACTCATTGCAATTGAGTTGATTCCAACTCATAGTGACCCTATAGGACAGAGTAGAACTGTCCCCATAGGGTTTCTAAGGCTGTAAATCTTTATGGAAACAGACTATCTCATCTTTCTCATGGAGCAGCTGGTTGGTTTGAACCACCAACCTCCTTTCTGTGTATACCTACTCCTCATATATTGACTATTTTGTTATCTAACATTTCACATTTATGACAATAGTTGGAAATCTACCATCTAACTATTTTGCACATTACCAATGTATGTCTGCCAGTAACAAATGCCAAGGTGTGAGAAAAGGGCAACACTGGCTGTGATGGTTAAGGTTATGTGTCAGCT
>NW_006939831.1:0-1454 GCF_000298275.1 Orycteropus afer afer | reverse complement strand
TTCCACCCCTTCCTCCTGCTCTTCCGGCCTGCTACTCTGTGCTACGCCTGTGCTTACCTTGCTCCCGAAGACCTGGTCCCTCTCGGTAGGGTAACAACGGAACGTGTTCAGTGCAGATCAGTGAGTAAGCACAAGCCCGCCTTGTTTCAGTACCTATGCTTAACACCTATACCTACATACAAATTGACTGGATTTTATTTTTTTAATCAAGTTTAATTGCAGACTGATATACTAAGAAAAATATTACAGAGATTTGAAAGTTGAAACATTATTTTTGAAAATATAAAATATTAGGCTTCGTATTTATATGTATGTAAATAAGAATATTATCAAGAACTTTTTTTTTTTATCTTTGACTCATAGAGCATTTTATGTACTAGCCTGTTAAAGGACATTGACATCATAATCCATGTGGCTCTGTTAGGGGCTCATTAAGGTTGCTTTAGGGCTGGTCGGCTCTGGGAAGGTGGAGTTTGAAACTAGGGATTGGAATTTAAAACTCAAATGCGTTGAGAAGTTAACAAGCAAGAAAGGAACTTAAATTCACCCTTTATAGTATTCTTCCCATTTCAGCTGACTGGTTAAATGAGTTGAAATGGACTGGTATTGACCATTCTGAATCAGACATTCATATGGTCCACTATGCCAAGAATGACAAATTGAAGAAATGTGTCACATTCATTGTCAAAAAGAACATTTCAAGATCTATCCCGAAGTACAATGCTGTCAGTGACAGAATAATATTCATATGACTACAAGAAAGACCAGATAATACTAATATTATTCAAATATTAATATTCAAATTAAACACCAGTAACTAATGCCAAAGTGAACAAATTAAAGGATTTTACCAACTTCTGCTGAAACAAGGCTAGGAGATGACTGTGGAATAGACTATCAGTTGCTCATAAGCAAGTTTAAGTTGAAGCTGAAGACAATTAAGACAAGTCCACAGAGCCAAAATATGACCTTAATTATATGCTACCTGAATTTAGAGATGATCTGAAGAATAGATTTGACACATTGAATACCAGTGACTGAGATCCAGATGAATTGTGGGATGACATCAAGAACATCACACATGAGGAAAGCAAAAAGTCATTAAAAAGACAGAAAAGGAGAAAAAGACCAAAATGGATGTCAGAAGAGACATTGAAACTTACCCTTGAGCAGAGAGTAGCTAAAGTAAATGGAAGAAATGGCAAGATAAAAGAGCTGAACAGAAAATTTCAAAGAGCAGCTTGAGAAGACAAAGTCAATTATTATAATGAAATATGCAAAGACCTGGAGTTAGAAAACCAAAAGAGAAGAACATGCTCAGCATTCCTCAAGTTGAAAGAACTGAGGAAAAAATTCAGTCCAGTAGCAATATTGAAAGATTCCCCGGATAATATGTTGAATGATGCAGAAAATATCAAAAGAAGATGGAAGGGTGGAGTTCCAGCAAGATGGCA
>NW_006939830.1:0-1456 GCF_000298275.1 Orycteropus afer afer | reverse complement strand
GTAGTTGAAAAATTTGGCCTCGGTGATAGAAATAATGCTGAAGGTTGCAAGATAGAATTTTGCAGGACCAATGATTTATTCATTGCAAATACCTTTTTACAACAACACAAATGGTGGTTATACATGTGGACTTTGCCAGATGGAGTACACAGGGATCAGATTGACTACATCTGTGGCAAGAGGCGATGGAGAAGCTCAATATCTTCAGCCAAAACAAGGCCAGGAGCTGCTTTTGGAAGTTGAAGACAATTAAAACAAGTCCACGAGAGCCAAAATATGGCCTTGAATATATCCCTCCTGAATTTAGAGATCATCTAAAGAATAGATTTGATGCATTGAACACCAATGACTGAAAACCAGAGGAATTGTGGGATGACATCAAGAACATGATCCATGAAGAAAGCAAAAAGGTCATTAAAAAGACAGGAAAGGAAGACAAGACCAACATGGATGTCAGAAGAGACTCTTGAGCAGAGAGTAGCTAAAGCAAATGGAAGAAATGATAAGATAAAAGAGCTAAACAGAAGATTTCAAAGAGCAGCTTGACAAGACAAAGTCAATTACTATAATGAAATGTGCAAAGACATGGAGTTGGAAAGCCAAAAGGAAGAACACACTCAGCATTTCTCAGGCTGAAAGAAATGCTTGGCATTTCTCAAGCTGAAAGAACTGAAGAGGATATTTAAGCCTCAAATTGCAATATTGACAGATTCTATGTGCAATATATTGAATGATGCAGGAAACATCAAAAGAAGATGGAAGGAATATACAGAGTCACTTTACCAAAAAGAATTGGTTGATGTTCATCCATGTCAGGAGGTGGCATATGATCAAGAACTAAAGATATTGAAGGAAGAAGTCGAAGCTGCACTGAAGGAACTGGCAAAGAATAAGGCTCCAGGAACAGACGGAATACCCACTGAGATGTTGCAACAAACGGATGCCACACTAGAGGCATTCACTTGGTTATGCCAAGAGATTTGGAAGACAACTACCTGGAAAAGATCCATATTTGTATCCATTCCAAAGAAAGGTGATCCCACAGAATGTGGAAATTATCAAACAATATCATTAACATTACACGCAAGTAAAATCTTACCGAAGATAATTCAAAAATGGTTATAGCAGTATATTGACAGAGAGCTTCCAGAAATGCAAGCTGGATTCAGAAGAGGACATGGAATGAGGGATATCACTGCTGATGTCAGACGGATCTTGGCTTAAAACAAAGAATACCAGAAAGATGCTTACTTGTGTTTTATTGACTATGCAAAAGCATTCAATTGTGTGGATCATAACAAATTATGGATAACACTGAGAAGAATGGGAATTCCAGAACACTTAATTGTGCTCGTGAGGAACTTGTACATAGACCAGGAGGCTGTCGTTTGAACAGGACAAGGAGACACTGCATGGTTTAGAATCAAGAAGAGAGTGCATCAGGGTTGTATCCTTT
>NW_006939829.1:0-1463 GCF_000298275.1 Orycteropus afer afer | reverse complement strand
ACCACTTAAGGGACGGAGAGTTGCAGATTGGATAAGAAAACAAAACCCATCAATATGCTGCCTACAAGAGACACACTTTAGAGATAAAGACAAAAATAGACTAAAAATCAGAGGTTGGAAAAAAATACATCAAGCAAATGGCAACTGTAAAAGAGAAAGAGTGGCAATATTAATTTCTAATATGAGACAAGGAAGGATATTATATAATGATTAAAGGATCAATTGAACATGAAGATATAGCCATAATAAATATATATGGACCCAATAAAAGAGCCTCAAAATTAGACTTTAAAAGAGTTGAAAAGCCAAATAGATGACTCCACAGTCATAGTGGGAGAATTAAATGCACCACTTTCTTGGAAAGATAGAACAACTGGAAAGAAACTTAACAAAGATGCACAAGAGCTAAACAATACAATCCACCAACTTGGCCTTATAGACATCTACAGAGCACTTCACCCAACAGCAGCACAATATGCATTCTTCTCCAGTGCACATGAAACATTTTCCATGATAGATCATATGTTAGGCCATAAAGCAAGCCTCAATAAATTTAGAAACATTGAAATACTGCAAAGCATCTTCTCAGATCATAATGCTACCAAATTAGAAATCAACAATAGGAAGATCAATGGAAAAAGTTAACACATGAAAATGGAACAACACCCTCCTTTAGAAAGATTGGATAAGAGGAGAAATAAAAATTGAAATTCAAAAATTCCTTGAATCAAATGAGAATTAAAACACAACATACTAAAATCTTTGGGACACCGCAAAAGCAGTGATCAGAGGACAATTGATAGCAATAAATACACACATCAAAAAAGAAGAAAGAGGCAAAATCAACACTTTAAGTCAACATCTCCAACCATTAGAAAAAGAAGAGCAAGAAAAGCCTATAGTCACCAGAAGAAAGGAAATAATAAAGATTAGAGCAGAAATCAATGAAACAGAAAATAGAAAGACAATAGAAAAAAACAGCAAGACTAGAAGTTGGTTTTCGAAAAGATTAATAAAATTGACAAACCACTGGCAAGTTTATCAAAGGAAAAGTGGGAGAGAACACAAATAACACAAATAAGAAATGATATAGATGACATCACAAGAGACCCAACTGAAATAAAAAGGACAATATCAGGATACTACGAAAAACTGTACTCCAAAACTTTGAAAATTTGGAAGAAATGGACAGATTTCTAGAAACACACCACTTACCTAAACTAACACAGACTGATGTGGAAGAGTAGAACAGATCCATTACAAAAGAAGAAATTTAACAGGTCATCAAAAAATTACCAACAAAAAAAAAGTCCTGGCCCAGATGTTTTCAACAGAGTATTCTACCAAACATTCAGAGAAGAACTGACACCATTCCTGCTCAAACTATCGCAAAACATAGAAAAGAATGGATTCTTCTCTAACTCATTTTATGAAGCAAGCATAACCTTGATACCAAAACCAGG
>NW_006939828.1:0-1515 GCF_000298275.1 Orycteropus afer afer | reverse complement strand
TCCAAGGAGTGGCTGGTGAGTTTGAACCACCAGCCTTCTGGTTAGCAGTCAAGTGCTTTAGGTACTATGCTACCAGAGTTCCTTGGAAACCCAAGGACAAAGGAGTACCAATAAGAATAAAAACTGATTTCTCATAAGAAGTCATGCAGGCAGGAAGACATATACAATGTCTTGAAAGAAAAATGTTGCCAACTAAGAATCATATATTTAGCAAAATATTCTTTCAAAAATGAAAGTGTAACTAAGACATTCCAGACAAGCAGAAAATTAGGGAATCCATAACTACCAGATAAGACTTACATAGAATGTTCTCTTTACAGCACAAAGCAAGCTTCAGTAAATTTAAAAACATTGAAATTATTCAAAATATCTTCTCTCACCATAAAACTATAAACTCAAAATCAATAACATGAAAAGCAATTAAAAAAAAAAATGAATTAAATACATGGAAACCAAATAAGATATTACTAAAACAACAAAAACAAAAGTGCTGGATATTAGAATAAATAAAAAATGAAATTGAAAAATACTTAGATTTAAACAAGAATTTAAAAAAAATAATAATAATCCCAAAACCTTGAGGACACAGCAAAAAACAGTGCTCAGAGAAATTTATCGCAATAAATGAATACATTAAAAAAGAATAAAGATCCAAAATCAACAACTTAACTCAACAACTAGACCAAATAGAAAAGAAGGATCAAAGGAAGATTAAACTATCAGAAGAAAGACCATAACAGAAAAAAATGATAAATAAAACACAAAAACAAAAAGAATCAATAAGTCTAAAAGTTAGTTCTTTGAGAGGATCAATAAAATTGACAAGCAATTGGCCAAATGACAAAATAAAATAATGGAAAGATGCACATAACCAAAATAAGAAAGCAAATGAATGACAGTACAACAGATCCAAAAGAAAAGCGGATCATAACACATTAAGAAAAAAAATGTTCTCTAACAAATTTAAAAATCTAGAATTTAACAGATTTCTAGAAACCCATTACCACCCCAAGTTAACACAAATGGAAGTAGAAAATCTAAATAGACCTATAATTAAAGATAAAATCAAAGATGTCATTTAAATTAAATAAATATTAAAAGCCCCTACCCAGACATTTTCACTACAGAATTCTACCAAGCACTGAGAGAAGAGCTGACACGAATTATACTCAAAGTCTTCCAGAACATAGGAATGGAAGGAATACTCCCTATTATGAAGCCAGCATAGCACTAATACATTGATCAGGTGGAGACATCAAAATAAAAGAAACTTACCCAAAATCCTTCATGAATATAGTTTTTAAAAAATTCTAGCCAACATAATTCAATAGCATATTTAAAAAAAAAATACATCATAATCAGGTGGTATTCATACAGAGAATTTAAGGGTAGTTTAACATTAGAAAACCAAGTAGTATGTTGTTGTTGTTGTTATTGGTCATCCAGTCAGACCTGACTCCTAGAGACCCCTCCTTGGGTTTCCTAGGCAGTATCACTACAGAAGTAGATTGCCCA
>NW_006939827.1:0-1415 GCF_000298275.1 Orycteropus afer afer | reverse complement strand
GGTTCAAACTTACCAGCTACTCCTCAGAAGAAAGACTGGGCAATCTACTTTTGTAGACATTGTTGTTGTTGTTGTTATGTGCCGTCGAGTCTAGACATACCACCTTGGAAATGCAAGAAGGGGTCTCTATGAGTCAGATCCAACTCAACAGCAGTTGAATTTGGTTTTATATATAAGAAACTACTACAAATAAACAGCAAGGAAAAACAAAAAGGGCAGAAAGCTCTATAGAAGAATGGGCAATGTGTATGAACAGGCAATCTACAGAAGACACTCAAAAGACTCACAAACATTGAAGATATGATATCATTAATGTTTGGATAAATGTAAATGTAAATACTAATAATATAATATATATGTTGTTGTTATTATGTGCCGTCGAGTCGGCTCTGACTCATAACGACCCCTCCTTGGGTTTCCGAGGCAGTATCACTACAGAAGTAGATTGCCCCATCTTCCTTCTGAGGAGTGGCTGGTGGGTTTGAACCGCCAGCCGTCTGGTTAGCAGGCAAGTGTCTTAGCCACTATGCTACCAGAGCTCCTAGAATCAAATGTGGAGTGGTAGTCTACCTCGCACCCACATGCTAACTGACTTGTGCTAGTATCTTCAGGGATGAGAACTCTGCTATGAATATTGATCTGCTATATAATAGCTAATTGTCATGCAGAATCCTCTTTGGATAACTATCTTGGTTTTTTGGGGTCATAATAAGAAATTATTAGGCTATTTTCCAGTTAGAAAATTTTTAAAAAGTATTTTGCCAACTAGAATTTTAGGGATGTAGATGACATAATCAGATGTCTGTTTAAAATACTTGATCTGTTAATTTACATTTTTTAGATTACATACATGAAAATTTGGATTTTTTCCTACATTCTTAAATTTTATGCAATACTTTTCCCAAAATTCTTTACATATATCTTTGGCATCTATGATTACTGAAGTCACTTTTTAGTCATCAGCACAGTTTTCTAGAACGTATTATCTTTATGTCTAAATACATTGTTTGGGATACAATGCTTTGTTTATTCATTTTGAACATTTTGTTGTGGTTTGGGTGAAAGTTAACAGAACAAGTTAGTTTCCCATTCAACAATTTATGCACGTTTTTTTCCAGTGACATTAGTTGAAATCCTCTCAGTGTAACAGCACTCTTCCCACTTCCTCCCTGAGTTTCCTGCTTCCATTCATCTTTCCTGCCCTTCCTGCCTTCTAAACTTTGGTTTTGGGTAAATGCTACCTTGATATGGTGCATTTTAAATTGCTGCCACTGGAAATTTTATCTTAAGCCACAAATACTGATTCACATAATATTGGGATTTAAAAAAAAAATTTTTTTTATCATTTCTTACTAGTTTATATTTGGGAGCTCTGGTAGCATAGTGGCTAAAGCACTTGACTGCTAACCAGAAGG
>NW_006939826.1:0-1515 GCF_000298275.1 Orycteropus afer afer | reverse complement strand
AGAGACATCAACTGACAAATGAGGACAACTACAAACCAAAAAGAGGGAAAATGTTGTGTAGTTACAGAACTTCTAAATGGTAGGGAAGTCAAGACAACTACAAGATAGAATGGACTGTTGTAAACTTGGGAAGAAAGCTATAAATCACAGGGTAACCTCAAAGAAAAATTATAAAACTTCACACCAAAATAAAAAAGAGTACCAGAACAAGTATTTACCAAATACTAAAACAATGGCAACAAATGAAGTGATAACACGATTCATAAACAAAATGAGCTCAGCACAGAAAATTATATGGAACAAAGAAATCAACACCACAAAAAAGCACATAAAAAAATGACAGCAACAAATTCATAATTGCCAATAATTAAATATCTGGCAAGGGACTTATCTCTAAGATTTATAGAAAACTCCAATGCCTCAACAGCAAAGGGATTAACAATCCAATTAAAAAATGGGCAGAAGACATGAATAGACACTTCATCAAGGAGAATATTCAGGCAGCCAGCAAATACATGAAGAGATGATGCTCATGATCATTGGCCATCAGAGAGATGCAAATCGAAACAACAATGATATATCCCAGCACTGATGGCAAGGTTCAACAAGACAGTAAATAACAAATGCTGGTGGGGATGTGGAGAGATTGGGACTCTCATACACTGCTGGTGGGACTGCGAAGTGACACAACCACTGTAGAAAGCAGTATGGTGATTCCTTAGGAAGCTGGAATTGGAGATACCATTTGACCCAGCAATCCCATTACTAGGTATATATCCTAGAGAGGTGAGAACCAGGACAGGAACAGATATATGCACACCCATGTTCATTGCAGCACTATTTACAATAGCAAAAAGATGGAAACAACCTACATGCCCATCAACAGAAGAGTGGATGACCAAACTATGGTACATACACACAATGGAATACTATGCAACCCTAAAGAGTAATGTAGAGGTCTGCAAAACACCACATGACATAGATGAACTTGGAGGACATTATGCTGAGTGAAATAAGTCAATCACAAAAGGACAAACATAGTATCAATTCTTTGTTGTGGTGGGTTAAGGAAAAGTTTATATATGGAGGGAAACTTTGTTGGTTGCCAGGGGTGGGAGAGAAGGGGAGGGAACACTGGAAAAAAAAAATACATTGACCCATGTCACCTTAGTTTTGTGTATTTCACTGTACATAAATTATATTTCAATAAAATGCATTTAAAAAAAAAACAACTGCTACAGACAATAAAGATGAACCCTTTTGCACATACAGTACTGTGTTGTCAGTGAAGGCAAACATGGATATATGGGTGGATGGATGGGTGGACAGGATGAACTATTAGGTATGTCTATGAAGCGGGAAGTGTACCCAAGACCATGTATAGGGTTGGCAGACAATGGTCCTATAAGTGTATTTGTATGATCTGTAAGAATTCCCAGGTGTATAGTAGAGCTGACAAGGGACAAGGTTGTAGTCACTTTTTGGTCACAGCCAGCTTCTCAGAGGGACTGAGTA
>NW_006939825.1:0-1455 GCF_000298275.1 Orycteropus afer afer | reverse complement strand
TTTCCACATCAGTCTGTTATTTTAGGTAAATGGTGTGTTTCTAGAAATCTATCCATTTCTTCTAGATTTTCAAATTTGTTGGAGTACAGTTCTTCATAGTATCCTGATATTATCCTTTTTATTTTAGTTGGTTCTGTTGTGATGACACCCATTTTGTTTCTTATTCGTATTATTTGTATTCTCTCCCTCTTTTCCTTTGTTACATTTGCCAGTGGTTTGTCAATTTTATTGATCTTTTCAAAAAACCAACTTCTGGTCCTGTTGATTTTTTCTATTCCCTTCTATTTTCTGTTTCATTTTTCTGCTCAAATCTCGGTTATTTCCTTTCTTCTGGTGACTGTGAGCTTTTCCTGCTGTTCTTTTTCTATTTGTTGGAGATGTTGCTTTAAAGTGTTGATTTTGGCTCTTTCTTCTTTTTTGATGTGTGCATGTATTGCTATAAATTGTCCTCTGATCACTGCTTTTGCTGTGTCCCAAAGATTTTGGTATATTGTGTTTTCGTTCTCATTTGATTCAAGGAATTTTTGAATTTCTATTTTTATTCCTTCTCCTGCCCAGTCTTTCTCTAGGAGAGTATTGTTCAGTTTCCATGTGTTTACTGTTTTTCTGTTGCTCTTCCTATTGTTGATTTCTAATTTAATAGCATTATGATCTGAGAAGATTCTTTGCAGTATTTCAACATTTTTAAATTTATTAAGGCTTGCTTTATGGCCTAACATATGGTCTATTATGGAAAAAGTTCCATGTGCACTAGGGAAGAATGTATATTGTGCTGCTGTTGGGTGAAGTGCTCTGTAGATGTCTATAAGGCCCAGTTGGTGTAGTGTATTATTTAGCTCTTCTCCATCTTTATTGAGTTTCTTTCCACTTGTTCTATCTTTCAAAGAAAGTGGTGTATTTTAATCTCCCACTATGACTGTGGAGTCATCTATTTGGCTTTTCAACTCTTTTAAAGTCTGATTTATGTATTTTGGTGCCATTTCATTGGATCCATATATATTTATTATGGTTATATCTTCATGATGAATTGATCCTTTAATCATTATATAATGTCCTTCCTTGTCTCGTATAGTGGTTTTTGTCTTAAAATCAATTTGAACAGAAATTAATATTGCCACTCTTGCTCTCTTACAGTTGCCATTTGCTTGGTATATCTTTTTCCAATCTTTGATTTTTAGTCTATTTTTGTCTTTATCTCTAAGGTGTGTCTCTTGTAGGCAGCATATAGATAGGTTTTGTTTTCTTATCCATTCTGCAAATTTCCGTCTCTTTAGTGGTGCGTTGAATCCATTAACATTCAGTGTAATTATTGATAAGTATGATTTGGTTGCTGTCATTTTGGTATGTGTTTTTTCATGATGTCCCTGGTTTCTTTGTTCCATATTATTTTCTGTGCTGAGCTCATTATGTTTATGAATCATGTTATCATTTCCTTTGTTGCTGTTGTTTTAGTAT
>NW_006939824.1:0-1515 GCF_000298275.1 Orycteropus afer afer | reverse complement strand
TCCTGCTTTATCTTGCTTTTTTATGTGGACTGTGATGCTCTTTGTCTCTGAGACATTGTGACATTTTTGTGTTTATATTTAATTGGTGACTGTATGTTGGAAAGAATTGCCCATGATTTTCATTTTCTTTGTTTTGTTTGTGTGTTATCTACACAAGCAGAGTACTGTGCTGTGCTCCTCTATTTGCTAGTGGTCAGCACTTATACACTCACCACCTGTCTCCTTTCCTGTTGTCAGTTCCTGTATATTCCTGCCACCTTTGGTAAATAGAACCTATTCCTAGGTCCCTGGAATCTGAATGAGGATGCTATCACTTTAAAATCCAAAATGGTTGCCACTTGTAAAGATTCAAAATGGCTATGCCCTTGGTCACTTTAAATATCCAAAATGTCTGCCATGTGTAAATAATCAAAATGTCTGTGCCCTCCGGGCAGCAGAAAGTCCACAGTTCAGGATTGTCTCCCACCTTGCTGTTTCCCTTCCTAGTCATACACCACCAGTGCAGTCATCCCTGAAGCCCTTGGTGACCAAGACTGATCTTTTTAGGTCAATTCTCAGGTCCCAACACCACTTGGAACTATTCAGGCTGTTGGTCCCATCAGAGTAGCTGACAGTCCTCAGCTCTGACCATCTCTATACTCACTGTTTTTGTTCAGGTTTTTCCATTAGTTGGTGCCTAATCCACTTCGATATAGTTCCTTTCAAAGCTCAGGGCCCCAGGATTATCTTTTGTATCTCTGTCAATTGTTTTTTCTTTTCTCTGTTGAAGAGGGTCTGTGCTGCTTGTCTGCCTATTCCTCCATCTTACCAGAAGTTCAGAAAAGCTCAATATCTTTAGCCAAAACAAGGCCAGGATCTGATTGTGGAACAGACCATCAATTGCTCATATGCAACTTCAAGTTGAAGTTGAAGACAATTCAAACAAGTCCACAAGAGCCAAAATTTGACCTTGAATATATCCTTCTTGAATTTAGAGACCACTTAAAGTATAGATTTCATGCATTGAACACCAATGACTAAAAACCAGACAGGTTGTGAGATGACATCAAGAACATCATCCATGAAGAAAGTAAAAGGACACTTAAAAAGACAGGAAAGGAAAAAAAGACCAAAATGGATGTCAGGAGAGACTCTGAAACTGCCCTTAAGTGAAGAGCAGCTAAAGTAAATGGAAGAAATGACAAGATAAAAGAGCTGAACAGAAGATTTCAAATAGTAGCTCAAGAAGACAAAGTCAATTATTATAATGAAATGTGCAAAGACCTGAAGTTAGAAAACCAAAAAGGAAGAACACGCTCATCATTTCTCAAACTGAAAGAACTGAAGAAAAAATTAATCCTTGAGTTGCAATATTGAAAAATTCTTTGGGCAACATATTGAATGATGCAGGTAACATCAAAAGAAGATGGATGGGGAGGGAGTTCCAGCAAGATGGCGGACTAGGCAGAAGGATTGCACAGACCCTCTTCAACAAAGAAAAGGGAAACCAATTAACACAGACACAGAAGATAATCT
>NW_006939823.1:0-1515 GCF_000298275.1 Orycteropus afer afer | reverse complement strand
TGGTAGGGTGGAGGGTCGACGAAGGAGGGGGAGGCCTTCAACGAGATGGATTGATACTGTGGCTGCGATGATGGGATCAAGTATAGCAGGGATTGTGGGGCTGGGGCGGGATCATGCAGTGTTTCATTCTGCTGTGCATGGTGTCACTATGAGTCGGAAACGACTCGACGGCACTTAACAACAACAACATAGATAAACCTTTCTTTGACTTTTACAATAACGGCCTAACACAATATTTGTCCTACTGTGATTGACTTATTTCACTGAGCATAATGTCCTCCAAGTTCATCTACATTACACAGTGTGTTGCAGATTCTACGTTATTCTTCAGGGTTGCATAGTATTCAATTGTCTGTATGTACCATAGTTTGGTTATCCATTCCTCAGTTGATGGACACCGAGGTTGTTTCCAAATTTTTGTTATTGTAAATAGTGCTGCAATGATCATGGGTGTTCATATGTCTGTTCTTGTTGTGGTTCTCACTTCTTTAGGTTATATGCGTAGTAATGGGCAGGCTGGGTCAAATGTTGTTTCTACTTTCAACTTTTTAAGGAATCGCCATACTGCTTTCCACAGTGGTTGTACCATTTTACAGTCCCACCAACAAAGCATGTGAGTTCCAATCTCTCCACGACCTTGTCAGCATTTGTTATTTCCTGTCTTGTTGAACTTTGCTATAAGTGATGGCAGAAGATGGTATCTCATTGTTGTTTTGATTTGCATCTCTCTAATGGCTAATGATCATGAGCATTTCTTCGTATGTTGTTGGTCGCCTGAATACCCTCCTTGGCGAAGTTTCTATTCATGTCTTCTGCACATTTTTTATTGGATTGTTTGTCTTTTATTTTTATTGGGGTGTTGGAGTTTTCTATAAATTCTAGAGAAAAATCCCTTGTCAGATATGTCATTGGCAAATATTTTTTTCTCCCAATTTGTAGATTCTCTTCTGACTCTTTTGGAGAAGTCTTTGGAACTACATACAAATTTAATATTTAGAAGGTCCCATTCATTTAGTTTCTCTTCTGCTATTTGTGTATTTTGGGTTATACTTGATAGTCTATTTATGCCATATATTTAGGCCCCTAAATTTGCCCAAAATTTTTCCTTAAGGAACTTTATAGTTTGAGGTTTCACTTTTAAGTGCTTGATCCACCTGTAGTTTGTTTTTGTATATGGTGTGACGTACATAACTTGTTTCATTTTTCTGCAAATGGATATCCAGTTTTGTCAGCACTATTAAACTAACATTCTCTTCCCCATTGAAAACATTTAGGCCCTTTGTCAAAGACCAGCTGACCATAGGTCAATGGATCTATTTCTGGGTTCTCAATTCTATTCCATTGGTCTGTATGTCTGTCATTGTACCAATACCAGGCAGTTTTGACTACTGTGGCTGTATAGTAGCTTTAGAGATCAGGCAGTGGGAGACCTCCTACTTTGTTCTTCTTTTTCAATAGTACTTTGCTTATCCGAGGTCTCTTTCCTTTCCATATGAAGTTGTTGTTGTTGTTGTT
>NW_006939822.1:0-1476 GCF_000298275.1 Orycteropus afer afer | reverse complement strand
GATCTGTCCTGAAGTACAATGCTGTTGGTGATAGGATAATATCTAGATGCCTACAAGGAAGACTCTTTAATACGACTATTATTCAAATTTATGCACCAACCACCAAAGCCAAAGAAGAGGAAATCGAAGATTTTTATCAACTTCTGCATTCTGAAATTGGCCGAACATGCAATCAGGATGTGTAAATTATCACTGGTGACTGGAATGCAAAAGTAAGAAACAAAGAAGAATCAACAGTGGTTGGAAAATTTGGCCTTAGTGACAGAAATAATGCTGGAACTCACATGGTAAAATTTTGCAAGACCAATGACTTATTCATTGCAAACAGCTTTTTTTTCAACAACACAAATGGTGGCTCTACACGTGGACTGCACCAGACGGAACACACAGGAATCAAATTGACTAGATCTGTGGCAAGAAGCTATGGAGAAGCTCAATATCTTCACCCAAAACCAGGTCAGGAGCTGATTGTGGAACAGATCATCAACTGCTCATGTGCAAGTTCAACTTGAAGTTGAAGACAATTTAAACAAGTCCATGAGAGCCAAAATATGATCTAGAATACATCCCTCCTGAATTTAGAGACCATCTAAAGAAAAGAGCTGATGCATTGAACACCAATGACCGGAAACCAATGAATTGTGGGATGACATTAAGAGTATCATCCATGAAGAAAGCAAGAGGTCACTAAAAAGACAACAAAAGAAGAGAAGACCAAAATGGATGACAGAAGAGACTCTGAACCTTGCCCTTGAGCAGAGAGTAGCTAAAGGAAATGGAAGAAATGACAAGATAAAAGAGCTGAACAGATTTCAAAGAGCAGCTCGAGCAGACAGCACCAATTACTATAATGAAATATGCAAAACCCTGGAGTTTGAAAACCAAAAGGGAAGAACACACTTAGCATTTCTCAAGCTAAAAGAATTGAAGAAAAAATTTAAGCCTCAAGTAGCAATATTGAGAGATTCTATAGGCAAAATATTGAATGATGCAGGAAACATCAAGAGAAGATGGCAAAAATACACAGAGTCACTGTACCAAAAAGAACTGGTCAATCTTCATCCATTTCAGGAAGTGGCATATGATCTAGAACCAATGGTACTGAAGGAGGAAGTCGAGGCTGCAATGGAAGAATTGGCGAAGGACAAGGCTCAGGGAATTGATGGAATACCCATTGAGTTACTTCAACAAATGGATGCCCCATTGGAGGCACTCACTTGGTTATGCCAAGAGATTTGGAAGACAGCTACCTGGCCAGCTGACTGGAAGAGATCCACATTTGTACCCATTTCAAAGAAAGGTGATCCCACAGAATGTGGAAACTATCAAACCATTTCATTAATATCGCACGCAAGTAAGATCTTACTGAAGATAATTCAAAAACGTTTGCAGGAGTATATTGACAGAGCACTTCCAGAGGTGCAAGCTGGATTCAGAAAAGGACGTGGGACAAGGGATATCATAGCTGTTGTCAGA